>NW_028324313.1:9790486-9792986 GCF_058129835.1 Hydra viridissima
ACCTGAACCACGCTAGAAAAGAGAATCTATTCGATCTCTCGCCGCTAAACGCATTCTGGCAAGCCCATACAACGCACAACGCCAATTGCAGAGGACGAATAATACTTCCTCTGGACTCTCGAGTCACTTAAACCGCACGACACCAACGCATCTAGAACCGTCCGCCGAAAAAGCACTGTCAAACGTCTCAACAGCGACAACGGAGCGCTTCTAATGCTTTACACCAACACCAGAGAAGCTACCAGCAAACTGCTAGAGCTGTGCTGCGTTTGCTCTCGTCTTCTCCATGAACATTCAATTTTTAATGGGACAAGAGTTTAAGTTTTTAAAAGAGTCCGACTTGTTTGCAAAACGTCCAAGAAACATTTGCAAAGTCACAAAAATCGTAGAAAACGCTAAGTCAGTTAAGAAAACGTGTTCGCCTATAAAAATGCTCAGTTACTTAAGAAGATGCATGCTCGGTTAAAATATCGCTAGGCAACTCAAGAAATTCCTCTTTCGATAGTAAAAAGGCTCGTGCGGTTAAAAAAAGTGTTCGTTTAATAAAGTGTTCTTTCGCCTAACAAAATAACCCTAACGGTTAAAAAAACTCTTAAAAAGTTCCTCGCTCGGTTTAGAAAATACTCAGCCTTGCTCGATTAAAAAAAAACGCTTGTGCGGTTAAATTTACAAGTGTTCTGTTAAAAAAAAAAACCTGTAACCCTAACCCTAACCCTAACCCTAACCCTAACCCTAACCCTAGCCCTAACCCTAACGGTTAAAAAAAACGCTTGTGCGGTTAAAAAAAAACACTTGTTCAGTTAAAGAAACGGTGGTACGGTTAAAAAAACCCTTGTTCGGTTAAAAAAGCACTTGTTCGCTTAAAAAAATAGTTGCTCGGTTAAAAAACCGTCTTACGGTTAAAAAAAACTCTAGTTCGGTTAAAGAAACCGTGGTACGGTTAAAAAACCCGCTTTCGGTAAAAAAAAAAAAAAAAAAAAAGCACTTGTTCGTTTAAAAACACTTGTTCTGTTAAAAAAAAAATCACTTGCTCACTGGAAAAAACACTTGTTCGGTTAAAGAAACGCTTGTTCGGTAAAAAAAAACTCTTGTCCGGTTAACCCTAACCCTAACGGTTAACAAATACCCCGCCGATTAATGAGTTACGCGGCTGCTTAGGAAAATCCTCGGTCGGTTATGAAAACACCCAACCGCTTAACTCTTTCATGCACCAATTATTTTTCTGTAACTAACATAACTCATAAAAAAACATCTACAAAATGACAGTGGTACTATGAAATGTTAAATTAGACTTTTTCTACAGCCTTTTTCAACTCTCATTTATAAAACAATATTGTTTTCAATCGGTTAGAATGCACCATTTGAATTGGGGAAGCTTAGCTTGATTTGTTGTTATACAACAACCCAGCGCATGAAATGGTTAAAGAAATACCCACCTGCCTAAGAAAATACCCAGTATCCTAGGAAAATCTAGTATCCTTAAAAAAAAATAAAACCCTCTGTCTCTTGAACATAAATGCAAAAATCATTTAAAAAAGCAAATTCATTTTCAAAAACGTTTAAAAAGTGTAAACCACTTATTAAAAGAAGACTTTACAAAATACTTCACTGCTATTTAAAAAATACTACACATCTATTTCAGAAATTCCAAACCACACTACAAAATGAATTTCAAAAACATTTGTTTGTTTTCAAGACAGAAGTTTTCATTACAGAAGACGCTGAATCCATTTTAAAAAGATGCACAGTGAAAAATGCCTACTTTTTATTTTTTTCAAAGGCTCGGTCACTTTCAAAAATTGCAGTCCCTTTTAGAAAAAAAAGAAGTCTTTAATTAAGAAGCAAAAGGTCTCTTTAAAAAAGAAATACAAGTTTTCATTTTAAGAATGGTAGATGTGACTTAACCAACAATTTTAACTCACATTTAAAGAAACACATTAAGTCGCTTTAAAATATATAATAAGTCACATTCAAGAAGCTTCATATCACTTTAAAAGGGCTTAAGTCACTTTAAAAGTCTCTTAAATGTCTAGCTCACTCACTCACTCACTCACTCACTCTCACTCACTCACTCACTCACTCACTCACTCACTCACTCACTCACTCACTCACTCACTGCATGATCAAAGTCTTTTAAAAAGACTATTCATGTTTGAAAAGTGCTATTTCACTTTTGCTATTTCCAAATAAATAAAAAGTTTACATCACTCTCAAAAAAATGCAAAGCTGCTTAAGAAAAAGCTAGGTCACTTTTAAAAAAGATAACTTCATTTGTAAAAAGAACATCAAGTCGGTTAAGAGTTCTCTGCTCACCAAAACCAAAACAAAAGGCTAAGTCGCTTTAGAATGTAAAACCAACTGCAAACCATTTTAAAAGGGTTTAAAGCCAGTTTAAAAGTCTCACCAGAGATGTCCAGCTCACTGGAACAAAGTCTTTTAAAAAGATTATTCGCATCAGAAAACAGCTAGCTCACTTTCAAAAGTGTTGCTTTAGAAAGAA
>NW_028324313.1:9802986-9804989 GCF_058129835.1 Hydra viridissima
AAAAAGATGCACAGTGAAAAATGCCTACTTTTTATTTTTTTCAAAGGCTCGGTCACTTTCAAAAATTGCAGTCCCTTTTAGAAAAAAAAGAAGTCTTTAATTAAGAAGCAAAAGGTCTCTTTAAAAAAGAAATACAAGTTTTCATTTTAAGAATGGTAGATGTGACTTAACCAACAATTTTAACTCACATTTAAAGAAACACATTAAGTCGCTTTAAAATATATAATAAGTCACATTCAAGAAGCTTCATATCACTTTAAAAGGGCTTAAGTCACTTTAAAAGTCTCTTAAATGTCTAGCTCACTCACTCACTCACTCACTCACTCTCACTCACTCACTCACTCACTCACTCACTCACTCACTCACTCACTCACTCACTCACTCACTGCATGATCAAAGTCTTTTAAAAAGACTATTCATGTTTGAAAAGTGCTATTTCACTTTTGCTATTTCCAAATAAATAAAAAGTTTTACATCACTCTCAAAAAAATGCAAAGCTGCTTAAGAAAAAGCTAGGTCACTTTTAAAAAAGATAACTTCATTTGTAAAAAGAACATCAAGTCGGTTAAGAGTTCTCTGCTCACCAAAACCAAAACAAAAGGCTAAGTCGCTTTAGAATGTAAAACCAACTGCAAACCATTTTAAAAGGGTTTAAAGCCAGTTTAAAAGTCTCACCAGAGATGTCCAGCTCACTGGAACAAAGTCTTTTAAAAAGATTATTCGCATCAGAAAACAGCTAGCTCACTTTCAAAAGTGTTGCTTTAGAAAGAAGCTAGTTCGCTTTTAGAAACAAAAACTTCATTTCTAAGATGAAAATCGATTAAGAGTTGTCTGCGAAACAAAACCAAAAGCTTATTTGATTTAAAGAAACAAAAAACGTTTAAATGGATTCAAATTCACATTGTGAAGTAGAGCAACTTTAGAAATACAACAAATCACATTTTTAAAATTTTGCACATTGCAAAGGTCGTAAGCCACTTTAAACGCAAGCCTAACCCTAACCCTAACCCTAACGCTATATCATATTTAAAAAAGAGCCTAAGTCACATTAAAAAGGTCACATCATTTAGACAACACGAAGCTGTTAGTCCAAACAACTTGCAGCATCACCATCACCATCATTGTCAGCAGCAGCAGCAGCAGCAGCAGCAGCAGCAGCAGCAGCAGCAGCAGCAGCAGCAGCAGACGACGGAGAAAAAAATGCAAATTCAAAAGGTCTTCCAAGGAAACAGTCTTCGAAATCAATCAGAAAATAACATCATCATTGCAAAACAAAACAAAAAACAAAAGGAGGTGTTTGCATTTAAAAAGCTCTCTCAAAAGACAAACGAATACGACTTACTCATTGATTGGTTGAAACTTGCTGCTAAGATGAGCTTCCTTTTGTTACATCACAGGGATGCATAATTGTACAGCCACAACATCTACCCAGCATTACCTCACTCAAAACTAACTAAACACTGTCTCATTCTTAGAAACGAAACATTGTTTAACTTAGCTTAGAGTAGCTAAGGTTAAATAGGTCTGTTAAAAGATAGCTGAAATTCTTAGCTCCCTGCTGATTGTTTTCTTCTATACATTTCCTTCTTTTTCCAGCTCCCTTAGAGTTTGAACCCTAACGGTTTTGAATTTATCAATATAATGCCGTTATTCTAACCCTAACCCTAACCCTAGCCCTAACCCTAATCCTGACTCCTCTTGTTCCAACTTTTTGTAGCTATTTTCATATCAAGCCAAATGTCTCTCCGTTAGGCTTTTTCTAAGTTTCTTATGGAGTTTTCGTCTTACGGAGGTTATGGTTCTTTTGTTCTTTTCGCTCTACCAATCGTCTTGCAATCTACCACCCACGTGAATCTACCTTTTTCTTTCCCAACAACACAAATACTACGAAAATCGTCAATATTATTCCTCTTCGCTATCGCAAAGCACCTCGACTAGATGAGAAGTTAGCTTGGAATTCATAACATGTGCAATAATCCATTCAACAAAAATTGAACGGCTGC
>NW_028324313.1:9825089-9827589 GCF_058129835.1 Hydra viridissima
CACTTTTGAAAGTGAGCTAGCTGTTTTCTGATGCGAATAATCTTTTTAAAAGACTTTGTTCCAGTGAGCTGGACATCTCTGGTGAGACTTTTAAACTGGCTTTAAACCCTTTTAAAATGGTTTGCAGTTGGTTTTACATTCTAAAGCGACTTAGCCTTTTGTTTTGGTTTTGGTGAGCAGAGAACTCTTAACCGACTTGATGTTCTTTTTACAAATGAAGTTATCTTTTTTAAAAGTGACCTAGCTTTTTCTTAAGCAGCTTTGCATTTTTTTGAGAGTGATGTAAACTTTTTATTTATTTGGAAATAGCAAAAGTGAAATAGCACTTTTCAAACATGAATAGTCTTTTTAAAAGACTTTGATCATGCAGTGAGTGAGTGAGTGAGTGAGTGAGTGAGTGAGTGAGTGAGTGAGTGAGTGAGTGAGAGTGAGTGAGTGAGTGAGTGAGTGAGCTAGACATTTAAGAGACTTTTAAAGTGACTTAAGCCCTTTTAAAGTGATATGAAGCTTCTTGAATGTGACTTATTATATATTTTAAAGCGACTTAATGTGTTTCTTTAAATGTGAGTTAAAATTGTTGGTTAAGTCACATCTACCATTCTTAAAATGAAAACTTGTATTTCTTTTTTAAAGAGACCTTTTGCTTCTTAATTAAAGACTTCTTTTTTTTCTAAAAGGGACTGCAATTTTTGAAAGTGACCGAGCCTTTGAAAAAAATAAAAAGTAGGCATTTTTCACTGTGCATCTTTTTAAAATGGATTCAGCGTCTTCTGTAATGAAAACTTCTGTCTTGAAAACAAACAAATGTTTTTGAAATTCATTTTGTAGTGTGGTTTGGAATTTCTGAAATAGATGTGTAGTATTTTTTAAATAGCAGTGAAGTATTTTGTAAAGTCTTCTTTTAATAAGTGGTTTACACTTTTTAAACGTTTTTGAAAATGAATTTGCTTTTTTAAATGATTTTTGCATTTATGTTCAAGAGACAGAGGGTTTTATTTTTTTTTAAGGATACTAGATTTTCCTAGGATACTGGGTATTTTCTTAGGCAGGTGGGTATTTCTTTAACCATTTCATGCGCTGGGTTGTTGTATAACAACAAATCAAGCTAAGCTTCCCCAATTCAAATGGTGCATTCTAACCGATTGAAAACAATATTGTTTTATAAATGAGAGTTGAAAAAGGCTGTAGAAAAAGTCTAATTTAACATTTCATAGTACCACTGTCATTTTGTAGATGTTTTTTTATGAGTTATGTTAGTTACAGAAAAATAATTGGTGCATGAAAGAGTTAAGCGGTTGGGTGTTTTCATAACCGACCGAGGATTTTCCTAAGCAGCCGCGTAACTCATTAATCGGCGGGGTATTTGTTAACCGTTAGGGTTAGGGTTAACCGGACAAGAGTTTTTTTTTACCGAACAAGCGTTTCTTTAACCGAACAAGTGTTTTTTCCAGTGAGCAAGTGATTTTTTTTTTAACAGAACAAGTGTTTTTAAACGAACAAGTGCTTTTTTTTTTTTTTTTTTTTACCGAAAGCGGGTTTTTTTAACCGTACCACGGTTTCTTTAACCGAACTAGAGTTTTTTTTAACCGTAAGACGGTTTTTTAACCGAGCAACTATTTTTTTAAGCGAACAAGTGCTTTTTTAACCGAACAAGGGTTTTTTTAACCGTACCACCGTTTCTTTAACTGAACAAGTGTTTTTTTTTAACCGCACAAGCGTTTTTTTTAACCGTTAGGGTTAGGGCTAGGGTTAGGGTTAGGGTTAGGGTTAGGGTTAGGGTTAGGGTTACAGGTTTTTTTTTTTAACAGAACACTTGTAAATTTAACCGCACAAGCGTTTTTTTTTAATCGAGCAAGGCTGAGTATTTTCTAAACCGAGCGAGGAACTTTTTAAGAGTTTTTTTAACCGTTAGGGTTATTTTGTTAGGCGAAAGAACACTTTATTAAACGAACACTTTTTTTAACCGCACGAGCCTTTTTACTATCGAAAGAGGAATTTCTTGAGTTGCCTAGCGATATTTTAACCGAGCATGCATCTTCTTAAGTAACTGAGCATTTTTATAGGCGAACACGTTTTCTTAACTGACTTAGCGTTTTCTACGATTTTTGTGACTTTGCAAATGTTTCTTGGACGTTTTGCAAACAAGTCGGACTCTTTTTAAAAACTTAAACTCTTGTCCCATTAAAAATTGAATGTTCATGGAGAAGACGAGAGCAAACGCAGCACAGCTCTAGCAGTTTGCTGGTAGCTTCTCTGGTGTTGGTGTAAAGCATTAGAAGCGCTCCGTTGTCGCTGTTGAGACGTTTGACAGTGCTTTTTCGGCGGACGGTTCTAGATGCGTTGGTGTCGTGCGGTTTAAGTGACTCGAGAGTCCAGAGGAAGTATTATTCGTCCTCTGCAATTGGCGTTGTGCGTTGTATGGGCTTGCCAGAATGCGTTTAGCGGCGAGAGATCGAATAGATTCTCTTTTCTAGCGTGGTTCAGGTCGATTGTTCCTCGT
>NW_028324313.1:9835089-9837589 GCF_058129835.1 Hydra viridissima
AACAGACCTATTTAACCTTAGCTACTCTAAGCTAAGTTAAACAATGTTTCGTTTCTAAGAATGAGACAGTGTTTAGTTAGTTTTGAGTGAGGTAATGCTGGGTAGATGTTGTGGCTGTACAATTATGCATCCCTGTGATGTAACAAAAGGAAGCTCATCTTAGCAGCAAGTTTCAACCAATCAATGAGTAAGTCGTATTCGTTTGTCTTTTGAGAGAGCTTTTTAAATGCAAACACCTCCTTTTGTTTTTTGTTTTGTTTTGCAATGATGATGTTATTTTCTGATTGATTTCGAAGACTGTTTCCTTGGAAGACCTTTTGAATTTGCATTTTTTTCTCCGTCGTCTGCTGCTGCTGCTGCTGCTGCTGCTGCTGCTGCTGCTGCTGCTGCTGCTGCTGCTGCTGCTGACAATGATGGTGATGGTGATGCTGCAAGTTGTTTGGACTAACAGCTTCGTGTTGTCTAAATGATGTGACCTTTTTAATGTGACTTAGGCTCTTTTTTAAATATGATATAGCGTTAGGGTTAGGGTTAGGGTTAGGCTTGCGTTTAAAGTGGCTTACGACCTTTGCAATGTGCAAAATTTTAAAAATGTGATTTGTTGTATTTCTAAAGTTGCTCTACTTCACAATGTGAATTTGAATCCATTTAAACGTTTTTTGTTTCTTTAAATCAAATAAGCTTTTGGTTTTGTTTCGCAGACAACTCTTAATCGATTTTCATCTTAGAAATGAAGTTTTTGTTTCTAAAAGCGAACTAGCTTCTTTCTAAAGCAACACTTTTGAAAGTGAGCTAGCTGTTTTCTGATGCGAATAATCTTTTTAAAAGACTTTGTTCCAGTGAGCTGGACATCTCTGGTGAGACTTTTAAACTGGCTTTAAACCCTTTTAAAATGGTTTGCAGTTGGTTTTACATTCTAAAGCGACTTAGCCTTTTGTTTTGGTTTTGGTGAGCAGAGAACTCTTAACCGACTTGATGTTCTTTTTACAAATGAAGTTATCTTTTTTAAAAGTGACCTAGCTTTTTCTTAAGCAGCTTTGCATTTTTTTGAGAGTGATGTAAACTTTTTATTTATTTGGAAATAGCAAAAGTGAAATAGCACTTTTCAAACATGAATAGTCTTTTTAAAAGACTTTGATCATGCAGTGAGTGAGTGAGTGAGTGAGTGAGTGAGTGAGTGAGTGAGTGAGTGAGTGAGTGAGAGTGAGTGAGTGAGTGAGTGAGTGAGCTAGACATTTAAGAGACTTTTAAAGTGACTTAAGCCCTTTTAAAGTGATATGAAGCTTCTTGAATGTGACTTATTATATATTTTAAAGCGACTTAATGTGTTTCTTTAAATGTGAGTTAAAATTGTTGGTTAAGTCACATCTACCATTCTTAAAATGAAAACTTGTATTTCTTTTTTAAAGAGACCTTTTGCTTCTTAATTAAAGACTTCTTTTTTTTCTAAAAGGGACTGCAATTTTTGAAAGTGACCGAGCCTTTGAAAAAAATAAAAAGTAGGCATTTTTCACTGTGCATCTTTTTAAAATGGATTCAGCGTCTTCTGTAATGAAAACTTCTGTCTTGAAAACAAACAAATGTTTTTGAAATTCATTTTGTAGTGTGGTTTGGAATTTCTGAAATAGATGTGTAGTATTTTTTAAATAGCAGTGAAGTATTTTGTAAAGTCTTCTTTTAATAAGTGGTTTACACTTTTTAAACGTTTTTGAAAATGAATTTGCTTTTTTAAATGATTTTTGCATTTATGTTCAAGAGACAGAGGGTTTTATTTTTTTTTAAGGATACTAGATTTTCCTAGGATACTGGGTATTTTCTTAGGCAGGTGGGTATTTCTTTAACCATTTCATGCGCTGGGTTGTTGTATAACAACAAATCAAGCTAAGCTTCCCCAATTCAAATGGTGCATTCTAACCGATTGAAAACAATATTGTTTTATAAATGAGAGTTGAAAAAGGCTGTAGAAAAAGTCTAATTTAACATTTCATAGTACCACTGTCATTTTGTAGATGTTTTTTTATGAGTTATGTTAGTTACAGAAAAATAATTGGTGCATGAAAGAGTTAAGCGGTTGGGTGTTTTCATAACCGACCGAGGATTTTCCTAAGCAGCCGCGTAACTCATTAATCGGCGGGGTATTTGTTAACCGTTAGGGTTAGGGTTAACCGGACAAGAGTTTTTTTTTACCGAACAAGCGTTTCTTTAACCGAACAAGTGTTTTTTCCAGTGAGCAAGTGATTTTTTTTTTAACAGAACAAGTGTTTTTAAACGAACAAGTGCTTTTTTTTTTTTTTTTTTTTACCGAAAGCGGGTTTTTTTAACCGTACCACGGTTTCTTTAACCGAACTAGAGTTTTTTTTAACCGTAAGACGGTTTTTTAACCGAGCAACTATTTTTTTAAGCGAACAAGTGCTTTTTTAACCGAACAAGGGTTTTTTTAACCGTACCACCGTTTCTTTAACTGAACAAGTGTTTTTTTTTAACCGCACAAGCGTTTTTT
>NW_028324313.1:9856295-9858795 GCF_058129835.1 Hydra viridissima
CCCTAACCCTAACCCTAACCCTAACCCTAACCCTAGCCCTAACCCTAACGGTTAAAAAAAACGCTTGTGCGGTTAAAAAAAACACTTGTTCAGTTAAAGAAACGGTGGTACGGTTAAAAAAACCCTTGTTCGGTTAAAAAAGCACTTGTTCGCTTAAAAAAATAGTTGCTCGGTTAAAAAACCGTCTTACGGTTAAAAAAAACTCTAGTTCGGTTAAAGAAACCGTGGTACGGTTAAAAAAACCCGCTTTCGGTAAAAAAAAAAAAAAAAAAAGCACTTGTTCGTTTAAAAACACTTGTTCTGTTAAAAAAAAAATCACTTGCTCACTGGAAAAAACACTTGTTCGGTTAAAGAAACGCTTGTTCGGTAAAAAAAAACTCTTGTCCGGTTAACCCTAACCCTAACGGTTAACAAATACCCCGCCGATTAATGAGTTACGCGGCTGCTTAGGAAAATCCTCGGTCGGTTATGAAAACACCCAACCGCTTAACTCTTTCATGCACCAATTATTTTTCTGTAACTAACATAACTCATAAAAAAACATCTACAAAATGACAGTGGTACTATGAAATGTTAAATTAGACTTTTTCTACAGCCTTTTTCAACTCTCATTTATAAAACAATATTGTTTTCAATCGGTTAGAATGCACCATTTGAATTGGGGAAGCTTAGCTTGATTTGTTGTTATACAACAACCCAGCGCATGAAATGGTTAAAGAAATACCCACCTGCCTAAGAAAATACCCAGTATCCTAGGAAAATCTAGTATCCTTAAAAAAAAATAAAACCCTCTGTCTCTTGAACATAAATGCAAAAATCATTTAAAAAAGCAAATTCATTTTCAAAAACGTTTAAAAAGTGTAAACCACTTATTAAAAGAAGACTTTACAAAATACTTCACTGCTATTTAAAAAATACTACACATCTATTTCAGAAATTCCAAACCACACTACAAAATGAATTTCAAAAACATTTGTTTGTTTTCAAGACAGAAGTTTTCATTACAGAAGACGCTGAATCCATTTTAAAAAGATGCACAGTGAAAAATGCCTACTTTTTATTTTTTTCAAAGGCTCGGTCACTTTCAAAAATTGCAGTCCCTTTTAGAAAAAAAAGAAGTCTTTAATTAAGAAGCAAAAGGTCTCTTTAAAAAAGAAATACAAGTTTTCATTTTAAGAATGGTAGATGTGACTTAACCAACAATTTTAACTCACATTTAAAGAAACACATTAAGTCGCTTTAAAATATATAATAAGTCACATTCAAGAAGCTTCATATCACTTTAAAAGGGCTTAAGTCACTTTAAAAGTCTCTTAAATGTCTAGCTCACTCACTCACTCACTCACTCACTCTCACTCACTCACTCACTCACTCACTCACTCACTCACTCACTCACTCACTCACTCACTGCATGATCAAAGTCTTTTAAAAAGACTATTCATGTTTGAAAAGTGCTATTTCACTTTTGCTATTTCCAAATAAATAAAAAGTTTACATCACTCTCAAAAAAATGCAAAGCTGCTTAAGAAAAAGCTAGGTCACTTTTAAAAAAGATAACTTCATTTGTAAAAAGAACATCAAGTCGGTTAAGAGTTCTCTGCTCACCAAAACCAAAACAAAAGGCTAAGTCGCTTTAGAATGTAAAACCAACTGCAAACCATTTTAAAAGGGTTTAAAGCCAGTTTAAAAGTCTCACCAGAGATGTCCAGCTCACTGGAACAAAGTCTTTTAAAAAGATTATTCGCATCAGAAAACAGCTAGCTCACTTTCAAAAGTGTTGCTTTAGAAAGAAGCTAGTTCGCTTTTAGAAACAAAAACTTCATTTCTAAGATGAAAATCGATTAAGAGTTGTCTGCGAAACAAAACCAAAAGCTTATTTGATTTAAAGAAACAAAAAACGTTTAAATGGATTCAAATTCACATTGTGAAGTAGAGCAACTTTAGAAATACAACAAATCACATTTTTAAAATTTTGCACATTGCAAAGGTCGTAAGCCACTTTAAACGCAAGCCTAACCCTAACCCTAACCCTAACGCTATATCATATTTAAAAAAGAGCCTAAGTCACATTAAAAAGGTCACATCATTTAGACAACACGAAGCTGTTAGTCCAAACAACTTGCAGCATCACCATCACCATCATTGTCAGCAGCAGCAGCAGCAGCAGCAGCAGCAGCAGCAGCAGCAGCAGCAGCAGCAGCAGCAGCAGACGACGGAGAAAAAAATGCAAATTCAAAAGGTCTTCCAAGGAAACAGTCTTCGAAATCAATCAGAAAATAACATCATCATTGCAAAACAAAACAAAAAACAAAAGGAGGTGTTTGCATTTAAAAAGCTCTCTCAAAAGACAAACGAATACGACTTACTCATTGATTGGTTGAAACTTGCTGCTAAGATGAGCTTCCTTTTGTTACATCACAGGGATGCATAATTGTACAGCCACAACATCTACCCAGCATTACCTCACTCAAAACTAACTAAACACTGTCTCATTCTTAGA
>NW_028324313.1:9866295-9868795 GCF_058129835.1 Hydra viridissima
AACAGGGAACAGGGACTACGTCTCGGTGCGGTGTAAACACGAAGCTCACACCGACGAGGAACAATCGACCTGAACCACGCTAGAAAAGAGAATCTATTCGATCTCTCGCCGCTAAACGCATTCTGGCAAGCCCATACAACGCACAACGCCAATTGCAGAGGACGAATAATACTTCCTCTGGACTCTCGAGTCACTTAAACCGCACGACACCAACGCATCTAGAACCGTCCGCCGAAAAAGCACTGTCAAACGTCTCAACAGCGACAACGGAGCGCTTCTAATGCTTTACACCAACACCAGAGAAGCTACCAGCAAACTGCTAGAGCTGTGCTGCGTTTGCTCTCGTCTTCTCCATGAACATTCAATTTTTAATGGGACAAGAGTTTAAGTTTTTAAAAAGAGTCCGACTTGTTTGCAAAACGTCCAAGAAACATTTGCAAAGTCACAAAAATCGTAGAAAACGCTAAGTCAGTTAAGAAAACGTGTTCGCCTATAAAAATGCTCAGTTACTTAAGAAGATGCATGCTCGGTTAAAATATCGCTAGGCAACTCAAGAAATTCCTCTTTCGATAGTAAAAAGGCTCGTGCGGTTAAAAAAAGTGTTCGTTTAATAAAGTGTTCTTTCGCCTAACAAAATAACCCTAACGGTTAAAAAAACTCTTAAAAAGTTCCTCGCTCGGTTTAGAAAATACTCAGCCTTGCTCGATTAAAAAAAAACGCTTGTGCGGTTAAATTTACAAGTGTTCTGTTAAAAAAAAAAACCTGTAACCCTAACCCTAACCCTAACCCTAACCCTAACCCTAACCCTAGCCCTAACCCTAACGGTTAAAAAAAACGCTTGTGCGGTTAAAAAAAAACACTTGTTCAGTTAAAGAAACGGTGGTACGGTTAAAAAAACCCTTGTTCGGTTAAAAAAGCACTTGTTCGCTTAAAAAAATAGTTGCTCGGTTAAAAAACCGTCTTACGGTTAAAAAAAACTCTAGTTCGGTTAAAGAAACCGTGGTACGGTTAAAAAAACCCGCTTTCGGTAAAAAAAAAAAAAAAAAAAAGCACTTGTTCGTTTAAAAACACTTGTTCTGTTAAAAAAAAAATCACTTGCTCACTGGAAAAAACACTTGTTCGGTTAAAGAAACGCTTGTTCGGTAAAAAAAAACTCTTGTCCGGTTAACCCTAACCCTAACGGTTAACAAATACCCCGCCGATTAATGAGTTACGCGGCTGCTTAGGAAAATCCTCGGTCGGTTATGAAAACACCCAACCGCTTAACTCTTTCATGCACCAATTATTTTTCTGTAACTAACATAACTCATAAAAAAACATCTACAAAATGACAGTGGTACTATGAAATGTTAAATTAGACTTTTTCTACAGCCTTTTTCAACTCTCATTTATAAAACAATATTGTTTTCAATCGGTTAGAATGCACCATTTGAATTGGGGAAGCTTAGCTTGATTTGTTGTTATACAACAACCCAGCGCATGAAATGGTTAAAGAAATACCCACCTGCCTAAGAAAATACCCAGTATCCTAGGAAAATCTAGTATCCTTAAAAAAAAATAAAACCCTCTGTCTCTTGAACATAAATGCAAAAATCATTTAAAAAAGCAAATTCATTTTCAAAAACGTTTAAAAAGTGTAAACCACTTATTAAAAGAAGACTTTACAAAATACTTCACTGCTATTTAAAAAATACTACACATCTATTTCAGAAATTCCAAACCACACTACAAAATGAATTTCAAAAACATTTGTTTGTTTTCAAGACAGAAGTTTTCATTACAGAAGACGCTGAATCCATTTTAAAAAGATGCACAGTGAAAAATGCCTACTTTTTATTTTTTTCAAAGGCTCGGTCACTTTCAAAAATTGCAGTCCCTTTTAGAAAAAAAAGAAGTCTTTAATTAAGAAGCAAAAGGTCTCTTTAAAAAAGAAATACAAGTTTTCATTTTAAGAATGGTAGATGTGACTTAACCAACAATTTTAACTCACATTTAAAGAAACACATTAAGTCGCTTTAAAATATATAATAAGTCACATTCAAGAAGCTTCATATCACTTTAAAAGGGCTTAAGTCACTTTAAAAGTCTCTTAAATGTCTAGCTCACTCACTCACTCACTCACTCACTCTCACTCACTCACTCACTCACTCACTCACTCACTCACTCACTCACTCACTCACTCACTGCATGATCAAAGTCTTTTAAAAAGACTATTCATGTTTGAAAAGTGCTATTTCACTTTTGCTATTTCCAAATAAATAAAAAGTTTACATCACTCTCAAAAAAATGCAAAGCTGCTTAAGAAAAAGCTAGGTCACTTTTAAAAAAGATAACTTCATTTGTAAAAAGAACATCAAGTCGGTTAAGAGTTCTCTGCTCACCAAAACCAAAACAAAAGGCTAAGTCGCTTTAGAATGTAAAACCAACTGCAAACCATTTTAAAAGGGTTTAAAGCCAGTTTAAAAGTCTCACCAGAGATGTCCAGCTCACTGGAACAAAG
>NW_028324313.1:9878795-9881295 GCF_058129835.1 Hydra viridissima
CACTACAAAATGAATTTCAAAAACATTTGTTTGTTTTCAAGACAGAAGTTTTCATTACAGAAGACGCTGAATCCATTTTAAAAAGATGCACAGTGAAAAATGCCTACTTTTTATTTTTTTCAAAGGCTCGGTCACTTTCAAAAATTGCAGTCCCTTTTAGAAAAAAAAGAAGTCTTTAATTAAGAAGCAAAAGGTCTCTTTAAAAAAGAAATACAAGTTTTCATTTTAAGAATGGTAGATGTGACTTAACCAACAATTTTAACTCACATTTAAAGAAACACATTAAGTCGCTTTAAAATATATAATAAGTCACATTCAAGAAGCTTCATATCACTTTAAAAGGGCTTAAGTCACTTTAAAAGTCTCTTAAATGTCTAGCTCACTCACTCACTCACTCACTCACTCTCACTCACTCACTCACTCACTCACTCACTCACTCACTCACTCACTCACTCACTCACTGCATGATCAAAGTCTTTTAAAAAGACTATTCATGTTTGAAAAGTGCTATTTCACTTTTGCTATTTCCAAATAAATAAAAAGTTTACATCACTCTCAAAAAAATGCAAAGCTGCTTAAGAAAAAGCTAGGTCACTTTTAAAAAAGATAACTTCATTTGTAAAAAGAACATCAAGTCGGTTAAGAGTTCTCTGCTCACCAAAACCAAAACAAAAGGCTAAGTCGCTTTAGAATGTAAAACCAACTGCAAACCATTTTAAAAGGGTTTAAAGCCAGTTTAAAAGTCTCACCAGAGATGTCCAGCTCACTGGAACAAAGTCTTTTAAAAAGATTATTCGCATCAGAAAACAGCTAGCTCACTTTCAAAAGTGTTGCTTTAGAAAGAAGCTAGTTCGCTTTTAGAAACAAAAACTTCATTTCTAAGATGAAAATCGATTAAGAGTTGTCTGCGAAACAAAACCAAAAGCTTATTTGATTTAAAGAAACAAAAAACGTTTAAATGGATTCAAATTCACATTGTGAAGTAGAGCAACTTTAGAAATACAACAAATCACATTTTTAAAATTTTGCACATTGCAAAGGTCGTAAGCCACTTTAAACGCAAGCCTAACCCTAACCCTAACCCTAACGCTATATCATATTTAAAAAAGAGCCTAAGTCACATTAAAAAGGTCACATCATTTAGACAACACGAAGCTGTTAGTCCAAACAACTTGCAGCATCACCATCACCATCATTGTCAGCAGCAGCAGCAGCAGCAGCAGCAGCAGCAGCAGCAGCAGCAGCAGCAGCAGCAGCAGCAGACGACGGAGAAAAAAATGCAAATTCAAAAGGTCTTCCAAGGAAACAGTCTTCGAAATCAATCAGAAAATAACATCATCATTGCAAAACAAAACAAAAAACAAAAGGAGGTGTTTGCATTTAAAAAGCTCTCTCAAAAGACAAACGAATACGACTTACTCATTGATTGGTTGAAACTTGCTGCTAAGATGAGCTTCCTTTTGTTACATCACAGGGATGCATAATTGTACAGCCACAACATCTACCCAGCATTACCTCACTCAAAACTAACTAAACACTGTCTCATTCTTAGAAACGAAACATTGTTTAACTTAGCTTAGAGTAGCTAAGGTTAAATAGGTCTGTTAAAAGATAGCTGAAATTCTTAGCTCCCTGCTGATTGTTTTCTTCTATACATTTCCTTCTTTTTCCAGCTCCCTTAGAGTTTGAACCCTAACGGTTTTGAATTTATCAATATAATGCCGTTATTCTAACCCTAACCCTAACCCTAGCCCTAACCCTAATCCTGACTCCTCTTGTTCCAACTTTTTGTAGCTATTTTCATATCAAGCCAAATGTCTCTCCGTTAGGCTTTTTCTAAGTTTCTTATGGAGTTTTCGTCTTACGGAGGTTATGGTTCTTTTGTTCTTTTCGCTCTACCAATCGTCTTGCAATCTACCACCCACGTGAATCTACCTTTTTCTTTCCCAACAACACAAATACTACGAAAATCGTCAATATTATTCCTCTTCGCTATCGCAAAGCACCTCGACTAGATGAGAAGTTAGCTTGGAATTCATAACATGTGCAATAATCCATTCAACAAAAATTGAACGGCTGCACTCTTAAGAATGTTGCACAAATGGATTATTATCTCAGGTCCAGTGAAGAGGCATTAGGGCCAATATCGGCAAAAATTACTGCTGCTGTGAAGCAGAGAAAATTATAAACTGTGATAAAAGTAATAAGCTTATTTGGTAAAACTGATAAAGGTCATTTAGTTTTTGCTAAATGCGCACTTATGCATTGACTTTCATCGAAGCTGCGCTCACAGTTTAAATCGGCAATAAGCCCAGGCTCACGCCTAAAGCTGCGTCACCACAAGCAGCTCTATAACATGGCCATTGAACGTACTTACTTATCAACAGATCATTAGGTCTGTTAGGGTATATCCATATTGAGAGATACGCACGATTGCAGAGCAACAACATCTACATAACATACCGTTTTATGACAGTTATGACGCGTGCGGTTTAATTAT
>NW_028324313.1:9888795-9891295 GCF_058129835.1 Hydra viridissima
CGGTTAAAAAACCGTCTTACGGTTAAAAAAAACTCTAGTTCGGTTAAAGAAACCGTGGTACGGTTAAAAAAACCCGCTTTCGGTAAAAAAAAAAAAAAAAAAAAGCACTTGTTCGTTTAAAAACACTTGTTCTGTTAAAAAAAAAATCACTTGCTCACTGGAAAAAACACTTGTTCGGTTAAAGAAACGCTTGTTCGGTAAAAAAAAACTCTTGTCCGGTTAACCCTAACCCTAACGGTTAACAAATACCCCGCCGATTAATGAGTTACGCGGCTGCTTAGGAAAATCCTCGGTCGGTTATGAAAACACCCAACCGCTTAACTCTTTCATGCACCAATTATTTTTCTGTAACTAACATAACTCATAAAAAAACATCTACAAAATGACAGTGGTACTATGAAATGTTAAATTAGACTTTTTCTACAGCCTTTTTCAACTCTCATTTATAAAACAATATTGTTTTCAATCGGTTAGAATGCACCATTTGAATTGGGGAAGCTTAGCTTGATTTGTTGTTATACAACAACCCAGCGCATGAAATGGTTAAAGAAATACCCACCTGCCTAAGAAAATACCCAGTATCCTAGGAAAATCTAGTATCCTTAAAAAAAAATAAAACCCTCTGTCTCTTGAACATAAATGCAAAAATCATTTAAAAAAGCAAATTCATTTTCAAAAACGTTTAAAAAGTGTAAACCACTTATTAAAAGAAGACTTTACAAAATACTTCACTGCTATTTAAAAAATACTACACATCTATTTCAGAAATTCCAAACCACACTACAAAATGAATTTCAAAAACATTTGTTTGTTTTCAAGACAGAAGTTTTCATTACAGAAGACGCTGAATCCATTTTAAAAAGATGCACAGTGAAAAATGCCTACTTTTTATTTTTTTCAAAGGCTCGGTCACTTTCAAAAATTGCAGTCCCTTTTAGAAAAAAAAGAAGTCTTTAATTAAGAAGCAAAAGGTCTCTTTAAAAAAGAAATACAAGTTTTCATTTTAAGAATGGTAGATGTGACTTAACCAACAATTTTAACTCACATTTAAAGAAACACATTAAGTCGCTTTAAAATATATAATAAGTCACATTCAAGAAGCTTCATATCACTTTAAAAGGGCTTAAGTCACTTTAAAAGTCTCTTAAATGTCTAGCTCACTCACTCACTCACTCACTCACTCTCACTCACTCACTCACTCACTCACTCACTCACTCACTCACTCACTCACTCACTCACTGCATGATCAAAGTCTTTTAAAAAGACTATTCATGTTTGAAAAGTGCTATTTCACTTTTGCTATTTCCAAATAAATAAAAAGTTTACATCACTCTCAAAAAAATGCAAAGCTGCTTAAGAAAAAGCTAGGTCACTTTTAAAAAAGATAACTTCATTTGTAAAAAGAACATCAAGTCGGTTAAGAGTTCTCTGCTCACCAAAACCAAAACAAAAGGCTAAGTCGCTTTAGAATGTAAAACCAACTGCAAACCATTTTAAAAGGGTTTAAAGCCAGTTTAAAAGTCTCACCAGAGATGTCCAGCTCACTGGAACAAAGTCTTTTAAAAAGATTATTCGCATCAGAAAACAGCTAGCTCACTTTCAAAAGTGTTGCTTTAGAAAGAAGCTAGTTCGCTTTTAGAAACAAAAACTTCATTTCTAAGATGAAAATCGATTAAGAGTTGTCTGCGAAACAAAACCAAAAGCTTATTTGATTTAAAGAAACAAAAAACGTTTAAATGGATTCAAATTCACATTGTGAAGTAGAGCAACTTTAGAAATACAACAAATCACATTTTTAAAATTTTGCACATTGCAAAGGTCGTAAGCCACTTTAAACGCAAGCCTAACCCTAACCCTAACCCTAACGCTATATCATATTTAAAAAAGAGCCTAAGTCACATTAAAAAGGTCACATCATTTAGACAACACGAAGCTGTTAGTCCAAACAACTTGCAGCATCACCATCACCATCATTGTCAGCAGCAGCAGCAGCAGCAGCAGCAGCAGCAGCAGCAGCAGCAGCAGCAGCAGCAGCAGCAGACGACGGAGAAAAAAATGCAAATTCAAAAGGTCTTCCAAGGAAACAGTCTTCGAAATCAATCAGAAAATAACATCATCATTGCAAAACAAAACAAAAAACAAAAGGAGGTGTTTGCATTTAAAAAGCTCTCTCAAAAGACAAACGAATACGACTTACTCATTGATTGGTTGAAACTTGCTGCTAAGATGAGCTTCCTTTTGTTACATCACAGGGATGCATAATTGTACAGCCACAACATCTACCCAGCATTACCTCACTCAAAACTAACTAAACACTGTCTCATTCTTAGAAACGAAACATTGTTTAACTTAGCTTAGAGTAGCTAAGGTTAAATAGGTCTGTTAAAAGATAGCTGAAATTCTTAGCTCCCTGCTGATTGTTTTCTTCTATACATTTCCTTCTTTTTCCAGCTCCCTTAGAGTTTGAACCCTAACGGTTTTGAATTTATCAATATAATGC
>NW_028324313.1:9898795-9901295 GCF_058129835.1 Hydra viridissima
CCTCTGGACTCTCGAGTCACTTAAACCGCACGACACCAACGCATCTAGAACCGTCCGCCGAAAAAGCACTGTCAAACGTCTCAACAGCGACAACGGAGCGCTTCTAATGCTTTACACCAACACCAGAGAAGCTACCAGCAAACTGCTAGAGCTGTGCTGCGTTTGCTCTCGTCTTCTCCATGAACATTCAATTTTTAATGGGACAAGAGTTTAAGTTTTTAAAAAGAGTCCGACTTGTTTGCAAAACGTCCAAGAAACATTTGCAAAGTCACAAAAATCGTAGAAAACGCTAAGTCAGTTAAGAAAACGTGTTCGCCTATAAAAATGCTCAGTTACTTAAGAAGATGCATGCTCGGTTAAAATATCGCTAGGCAACTCAAGAAATTCCTCTTTCGATAGTAAAAAGGCTCGTGCGGTTAAAAAAAGTGTTCGTTTAATAAAGTGTTCTTTCGCCTAACAAAATAACCCTAACGGTTAAAAAAACTCTTAAAAAGTTCCTCGCTCGGTTTAGAAAATACTCAGCCTTGCTCGATTAAAAAAAAACGCTTGTGCGGTTAAATTTACAAGTGTTCTGTTAAAAAAAAAAACCTGTAACCCTAACCCTAACCCTAACCCTAACCCTAACCCTAACCCTAGCCCTAACCCTAACGGTTAAAAAAAACGCTTGTGCGGTTAAAAAAAAACACTTGTTCAGTTAAAGAAACGGTGGTACGGTTAAAAAAACCCTTGTTCGGTTAAAAAAGCACTTGTTCGCTTAAAAAAATAGTTGCTCGGTTAAAAAACCGTCTTACGGTTAAAAAAAACTCTAGTTCGGTTAAAGAAACCGTGGTACGGTTAAAAAAACCCGCTTTCGGTAAAAAAAAAAAAAAAAAAAAGCACTTGTTCGTTTAAAAACACTTGTTCTGTTAAAAAAAAAATCACTTGCTCACTGGAAAAAACACTTGTTCGGTTAAAGAAACGCTTGTTCGGTAAAAAAAAACTCTTGTCCGGTTAACCCTAACCCTAACGGTTAACAAATACCCCGCCGATTAATGAGTTACGCGGCTGCTTAGGAAAATCCTCGGTCGGTTATGAAAACACCCAACCGCTTAACTCTTTCATGCACCAATTATTTTTCTGTAACTAACATAACTCATAAAAAAACATCTACAAAATGACAGTGGTACTATGAAATGTTAAATTAGACTTTTTCTACAGCCTTTTTCAACTCTCATTTATAAAACAATATTGTTTTCAATCGGTTAGAATGCACCATTTGAATTGGGGAAGCTTAGCTTGATTTGTTGTTATACAACAACCCAGCGCATGAAATGGTTAAAGAAATACCCACCTGCCTAAGAAAATACCCAGTATCCTAGGAAAATCTAGTATCCTTAAAAAAAAATAAAACCCTCTGTCTCTTGAACATAAATGCAAAAATCATTTAAAAAAGCAAATTCATTTTCAAAAACGTTTAAAAAGTGTAAACCACTTATTAAAAGAAGACTTTACAAAATACTTCACTGCTATTTAAAAAATACTACACATCTATTTCAGAAATTCCAAACCACACTACAAAATGAATTTCAAAAACATTTGTTTGTTTTCAAGACAGAAGTTTTCATTACAGAAGACGCTGAATCCATTTTAAAAAGATGCACAGTGAAAAATGCCTACTTTTTATTTTTTTCAAAGGCTCGGTCACTTTCAAAAATTGCAGTCCCTTTTAGAAAAAAAAGAAGTCTTTAATTAAGAAGCAAAAGGTCTCTTTAAAAAAGAAATACAAGTTTTCATTTTAAGAATGGTAGATGTGACTTAACCAACAATTTTAACTCACATTTAAAGAAACACATTAAGTCGCTTTAAAATATATAATAAGTCACATTCAAGAAGCTTCATATCACTTTAAAAGGGCTTAAGTCACTTTAAAAGTCTCTTAAATGTCTAGCTCACTCACTCACTCACTCACTCACTCTCACTCACTCACTCACTCACTCACTCACTCACTCACTCACTCACTCACTCACTCACTGCATGATCAAAGTCTTTTAAAAAGACTATTCATGTTTGAAAAGTGCTATTTCACTTTTGCTATTTCCAAATAAATAAAAAGTTTACATCACTCTCAAAAAAATGCAAAGCTGCTTAAGAAAAAGCTAGGTCACTTTTAAAAAAGATAACTTCATTTGTAAAAAGAACATCAAGTCGGTTAAGAGTTCTCTGCTCACCAAAACCAAAACAAAAGGCTAAGTCGCTTTAGAATGTAAAACCAACTGCAAACCATTTTAAAAGGGTTTAAAGCCAGTTTAAAAGTCTCACCAGAGATGTCCAGCTCACTGGAACAAAGTCTTTTAAAAAGATTATTCGCATCAGAAAACAGCTAGCTCACTTTCAAAAGTGTTGCTTTAGAAAGAAGCTAGTTCGCTTTTAGAAACAAAAACTTCATTTCTAAGATGAAAATCGATTAAGAGTTGTCTGCGAAACAAAACCAAAAGCTTATTTGATTTAAAGAAACAAAAAA
>NW_028324313.1:9923873-9926373 GCF_058129835.1 Hydra viridissima
CTTAGAAATGAAGTTTTTGTTTCTAAAAGCGAACTAGCTTCTTTCTAAAGCAACACTTTTGAAAGTGAGCTAGCTGTTTTCTGATGCGAATAATCTTTTTAAAAGACTTTGTTCCAGTGAGCTGGACATCTCTGGTGAGACTTTTAAACTGGCTTTAAACCCTTTTAAAATGGTTTGCAGTTGGTTTTACATTCTAAAGCGACTTAGCCTTTTGTTTTGGTTTTGGTGAGCAGAGAACTCTTAACCGACTTGATGTTCTTTTTACAAATGAAGTTATCTTTTTTAAAAGTGACCTAGCTTTTTCTTAAGCAGCTTTGCATTTTTTTGAGAGTGATGTAAACTTTTTATTTATTTGGAAATAGCAAAAGTGAAATAGCACTTTTCAAACATGAATAGTCTTTTTAAAAGACTTTGATCATGCAGTGAGTGAGTGAGTGAGTGAGTGAGTGAGTGAGTGAGTGAGTGAGTGAGTGAGTGAGAGTGAGTGAGTGAGTGAGTGAGTGAGCTAGACATTTAAGAGACTTTTAAAGTGACTTAAGCCCTTTTAAAGTGATATGAAGCTTCTTGAATGTGACTTATTATATATTTTAAAGCGACTTAATGTGTTTCTTTAAATGTGAGTTAAAATTGTTGGTTAAGTCACATCTACCATTCTTAAAATGAAAACTTGTATTTCTTTTTTAAAGAGACCTTTTGCTTCTTAATTAAAGACTTCTTTTTTTTCTAAAAGGGACTGCAATTTTTGAAAGTGACCGAGCCTTTGAAAAAAATAAAAAGTAGGCATTTTTCACTGTGCATCTTTTTAAAATGGATTCAGCGTCTTCTGTAATGAAAACTTCTGTCTTGAAAACAAACAAATGTTTTTGAAATTCATTTTGTAGTGTGGTTTGGAATTTCTGAAATAGATGTGTAGTATTTTTTAAATAGCAGTGAAGTATTTTGTAAAGTCTTCTTTTAATAAGTGGTTTACACTTTTTAAACGTTTTTGAAAATGAATTTGCTTTTTTAAATGATTTTTGCATTTATGTTCAAGAGACAGAGGGTTTTATTTTTTTTTAAGGATACTAGATTTTCCTAGGATACTGGGTATTTTCTTAGGCAGGTGGGTATTTCTTTAACCATTTCATGCGCTGGGTTGTTGTATAACAACAAATCAAGCTAAGCTTCCCCAATTCAAATGGTGCATTCTAACCGATTGAAAACAATATTGTTTTATAAATGAGAGTTGAAAAATGCTGTAGAAAAAGTCTAATTTAACATTTCATAGTACCACTGTCATTTTGTAGATGTTTTTTTATGAGTTATGTTAGTTACAGAAAAATAATTGGTGCATGAAAGAGTTAAGCGGTTGGGTGTTTTCATAACCGACCGAGGATTTTCCTAAGCAGCCGCGTAACTCATTAATCGGCGGGGTATTTGTTAACCGTTAGGGTTAGGGTTAACCGGACAAGAGTTTTTTTTTACCGAACAAGCGTTTCTTTAACCGAACAAGTGTTTTTTCCAGTGAGCAAGTGATTTTTTTTTTAACAGAACAAGTGTTTTTAAACGAACAAGTGCTTTTTTTTTTTTTTTTTTTACCGAAAGCGGGTTTTTTTAACCGTACCACGGTTTCTTTAACCGAACTAGAGTTTTTTTTAACCGTAAGACGGTTTTTTAACCGAGCAACTATTTTTTTAAGCGAACAAGTGCTTTTTTAACCGAACAAGGGTTTTTTTAACCGTACCACCGTTTCTTTAACTGAACAAGTGTTTTTTTTTAACCGCACAAGCGTTTTTTTTAACCGTTAGGGTTAGGGCTAGGGTTAGGGTTAGGGTTAGGGTTAGGGTTAGGGTTAGGGTTACAGGTTTTTTTTTTTAACAGAACACTTGTAAATTTAACCGCACAAGCGTTTTTTTTTAATCGAGCAAGGCTGAGTATTTTCTAAACCGAGCGAGGAACTTTTTAAGAGTTTTTTTAACCGTTAGGGTTATTTTGTTAGGCGAAAGAACACTTTATTAAACGAACACTTTTTTTAACCGCACGAGCCTTTTTACTATCGAAAGAGGAATTTCTTGAGTTGCCTAGCGATATTTTAACCGAGCATGCATCTTCTTAAGTAACTGAGCATTTTTATAGGCGAACACGTTTTCTTAACTGACTTAGCGTTTTCTACGATTTTTGTGACTTTGCAAATGTTTCTTGGACGTTTTGCAAACAAGTCGGACTCTTTTTAAAAACTTAAACTCTTGTCCCATTAAAAATTGAATGTTCATGGAGAAGACGAGAGCAAACGCAGCACAGCTCTAGCAGTTTGCTGGTAGCTTCTCTGGTGTTGGTGTAAAGCATTAGAAGCGCTCCGTTGTCGCTGTTGAGACGTTTGACAGTGCTTTTTCGGCGGACGGTTCTAGATGCGTTGGTGTCGTGCGGTTTAAGTGACTCGAGAGTCCAGAGGAAGTATTATTCGTCCTCTGCAATTGGCGTTGTGCGTTGTATGGGCTTGCCAGAATGCGTTTAGCGGCGA
>NW_028324313.1:9933873-9936373 GCF_058129835.1 Hydra viridissima
GAAATGTATAGAAGAAAACAATCAGCAGGGAGCTAAGAATTTCAGCTATCTTTTAACAGACCTATTTAACCTTAGCTACTCTAAGCTAAGTTAAACAATGTTTCGTTTCTAAGAATGAGACAGTGTTTAGTTAGTTTTGAGTGAGGTAATGCTGGGTAGATGTTGTGGCTGTACAATTATGCATCCCTGTGATGTAACAAAAGGAAGCTCATCTTAGCAGCAAGTTTCAACCAATCAATGAGTAAGTCGTATTCGTTTGTCTTTTGAGAGAGCTTTTTAAATGCAAACACCTCCTTTTGTTTTTTGTTTTGTTTTGCAATGATGATGTTATTTTCTGATTGATTTCGAAGACTGTTTCCTTGGAAGACCTTTTGAATTTGCATTTTTTTCTCCGTCGTCTGCTGCTGCTGCTGCTGCTGCTGCTGCTGCTGCTGCTGCGTGCTGCTGCTGCTGCTGCTGCTGACAATGATGGTGATGGTGATGCTGCAAGTTGTTTGGACTAACAGCTTCGTGTTGTCTAAATGATGTGACCTTTTTAATGTGACTTAGGCTCTTTTTTAAATATGATATAGCGTTAGGGTTAGGGTTAGGGTTAGGCTTGCGTTTAAAGTGGCTTACGACCTTTGCAATGTGCAAAATTTTAAAAATGTGATTTGTTGTATTTCTAAAGTTGCTCTACTTCACAATGTGAATTTGAATCCATTTAAACGTTTTTTGTTTCTTTAAATCAAATAAGCTTTTGGTTTTGTTTCGCAGACAACTCTTAATCGATTTTCATCTTAGAAATGAAGTTTTTGTTTCTAAAAGCGAACTAGCTTCTTTCTAAAGCAACACTTTTGAAAGTGAGCTAGCTGTTTTCTGATGCGAATAATCTTTTTAAAAGACTTTGTTCCAGTGAGCTGGACATCTCTGGTGAGACTTTTAAACTGGCTTTAAACCCTTTTAAAATGGTTTGCAGTTGGTTTTACATTCTAAAGCGACTTAGCCTTTTGTTTTGGTTTTGGTGAGCAGAGAACTCTTAACCGACTTGATGTTCTTTTTACAAATGAAGTTATCTTTTTTAAAAGTGACCTAGCTTTTTCTTAAGCAGCTTTGCATTTTTTTGAGAGTGATGTAAACTTTTTATTTATTTGGAAATAGCAAAAGTGAAATAGCACTTTTCAAACATGAATAGTCTTTTTAAAAGACTTTGATCATGCAGTGAGTGAGTGAGTGAGTGAGTGAGTGAGTGAGTGAGTGAGTGAGTGAGTGAGTGAGAGTGAGTGAGTGAGTGAGTGAGTGAGCTAGACATTTAAGAGACTTTTAAAGTGACTTAAGCCCTTTTAAAGTGATATGAAGCTTCTTGAATGTGACTTATTATATATTTTAAAGCGACTTAATGTGTTTCTTTAAATGTGAGTTAAAATTGTTGGTTAAGTCACATCTACCATTCTTAAAATGAAAACTTGTATTTCTTTTTTAAAGAGACCTTTTGCTTCTTAATTAAAGACTTCTTTTTTTTCTAAAAGGGACTGCAATTTTTGAAAGTGACAGCCTTTGAAAAAAATAAAAAGTAGGCATTTTTCACTGTGCATCTTTTTAAAATGGATTCAGCGTCTTCTGTAATGAAAACTTCTGTCTTGAAAACAAACAAATGTTTTTGAAATTCATTTTGTAGTGTGGTTTGGAATTTCTGAAATAGATGTGTAGTATTTTTTAAATAGCAGTGAAGTATTTTGTAAAGTCTTCTTTTAATAAGTGGTTTACACTTTTTAAACGTTTTTGAAAATGAATTTGCTTTTTTAAATGATTTTTGCATTTATGTTCAAGAGACAGAGGGTTTTATTTTTTTTTAAGGATACTAGATTTTCCTAGGATACTGGGTATTTTCTTAGGCAGGTGGGTATTTCTTTAACCATTTCATGCGCTGGGTTGTTGTATAACAACAAATCAAGCTAAGCTTCCCCAATTCAAATGGTGCATTCTAACCGATTGAAAACAATATTGTTTTATAAATGAGAGTTGAAAAAGGCTGTAGAAAAAGTCTAATTTAACATTTCATAGTACCACTGTCATTTTGTAGATGTTTTTTTATGAGTTATGTTAGTTACAGAAAAATAATTGGTGCATGAAAGAGTTAAGCGGTTGGGTGTTTTCATAACCGACCGAGGATTTTCCTAAGCAGCCGCGTAACTCATTAATCGGCGGGGTATTTGTTAACCGTTAGGGTTAGGGTTAACCGGACAAGAGTTTTTTTTTACCGAACAAGCGTTTCTTTAACCGAACAAGTGTTTTTTCCAGTGAGCAAGTGATTTTTTTTTTAACAGAACAAGTGTTTTTAAACGAACAAGTGCTTTTTTTTTTTTTTTTTTTTACCGAAAGCGGGTTTTTTTAACCGTACCACGGTTTCTTTAACCGAACTAGAGTTTTTTTTAACCGTAAGACGGTTTTTTAACCGAGCAACTATTTTTTTAAGCGAACAAGTGCTTTTTTAACCGAACAAGGGTTTTTTTAACCGTAC
>NW_028324313.1:9956373-9958873 GCF_058129835.1 Hydra viridissima
TGGTTTGCAGTTGGTTTTACATTCTAAAGCGACTTAGCCTTTTGTTTTGGTTTTGGTGAGCAGAGAACTCTTAACCGACTTGATGTTCTTTTTACAAATGAAGTTATCTTTTTTAAAAGTGACCTAGCTTTTTCTTAAGCAGCTTTGCATTTTTTTGAGAGTGATGTAAACTTTTTATTTATTTGGAAATAGCAAAAGTGAAATAGCACTTTTCAAACATGAATAGTCTTTTTAAAAGACTTTGATCATGCAGTGAGTGAGTGAGTGAGTGAGTGAGTGAGTGAGTGAGTGAGGAGTGAGTGAGTGAGAGTGAGTGAGTGAGTGAGTGAGTGAGCTAGACATTTAAGAGACTTTTAAAGTGACTTAAGCCCTTTTAAAGTGATATGAAGCTTCTTGAATGTGACTTATTATATATTTTAAAGCGACTTAATGTGTTTCTTTAAATGTGAGTTAAAATTGTTGGTTAAGTCACATCTACCATTCTTAAAATGAAAACTTGTATTTCTTTTTTAAAGAGACCTTTTGCTTCTTAATTAAAGACTTCTTTTTTTTCTAAAAGGGACTGCAATTTTTGAAAGTGACCGAGCCTTTGAAAAAAATAAAAAGTAGGCATTTTTCACTGTGCATCTTTTTAAAATGGATTCAGCGTCTTCTGTAATGAAAACTTCTGTCTTGAAAACAAACAAATGTTTTTGAAATTCATTTTGTAGTGTGGTTTGGAATTTCTGAAATAGATGTGTAGTATTTTTTAAATAGCAGTGAAGTATTTTGTAAAGTCTTCTTTTAATAAGTGGTTTACACTTTTTAAACGTTTTTGAAAATGAATTTGCTTTTTTAAATGATTTTTGCATTTATGTTCAAGAGACAGAGGGTTTTATTTTTTTTTAAGGATACTAGATTTTCCTAGGATACTGGGTATTTTCTTAGGCAGGTGGGTATTTCTTTAACCATTTCATGCGCTGGGTTGTTGTATAACAACAAATCAAGCTAAGCTTCCCCAATTCAAATGGTGCATTCTAACCGATTGAAAACAATATTGTTTTATAAATGAGAGTTGAAAAAGGCTGTAGAAAAAGTCTAATTTAACATTTCATAGTACCACTGTCATTTTGTAGATGTTTTTTTATGAGTTATGTTAGTTACAGAAAAATAATTGGTGCATGAAAGAGTTAAGCGGTTGGGTGTTTTCATAACCGACCGAGGATTTTCCTAAGCAGCCGCGTAACTCATTAATCGGCGGGGTATTTGTTAACCGTTAGGGTTAGGGTTAACCGGACAAGAGTTTTTTTTTACCGAACAAGCGTTTCTTTAACCGAACAAGTGTTTTTTCCAGTGAGCAAGTGATTTTTTTTTTAACAGAACAAGTGTTTTTAAACGAACAAGTGCTTTTTTTTTTTTTTTTTTTTACCGAAAGCGGGTTTTTTTAACCGTACCACGGTTTCTTTAACCGAACTAGAGTTTTTTTTAACCGTAAGACGGTTTTTTAACCGAGCAACTATTTTTTTAAGCGAACAAGTGCTTTTTTAACCGAACAAGGGTTTTTTTAACCGTACCACCGTTTCTTTAACTGAACAAGTGTTTTTTTTTAACCGCACAAGCGTTTTTTTTAACCGTTAGGGTTAGGGCTAGGGTTAGGGTTAGGGTTAGGGTTAGGGTTAGGGTTAGGGTTACAGGTTTTTTTTTTTAACAGAACACTTGTAAATTTAACCGCACAAGCGTTTTTTTTTAATCGAGCAAGGCTGAGTATTTTCTAAACCGAGCGAGGAACTTTTTAAGAGTTTTTTTAACCGTTAGGGTTATTTTGTTAGGCGAAAGAACACTTTATTAAACGAACACTTTTTTTAACCGCACGAGCCTTTTTACTATCGAAAGAGGAATTTCTTGAGTTGCCTAGCGATATTTTAACCGAGCATGCATCTTCTTAAGTAACTGAGCATTTTTATAGGCGAACACGTTTTCTTAACTGACTTAGCGTTTTCTACGATTTTTGTGACTTTGCAAATGTTTCTTGGACGTTTTGCAAACAAGTCGGACTCTTTTTAAAAACTTAAACTCTTGTCCCATTAAAAATTGAATGTTCATGGAGAAGACGAGAGCAAACGCAGCACAGCTCTAGCAGTTTGCTGGTAGCTTCTCTGGTGTTGGTGTAAAGCATTAGAAGCGCTCCGTTGTCGCTGTTGAGACGTTTGACAGTGCTTTTTCGGCGGACGGTTCTAGATGCGTTGGTGTCGTGCGGTTTAAGTGACTCGAGAGTCCAGAGGAAGTATTATTCGTCCTCTGCAATTGGCGTTGTGCGTTGTATGGGCTTGCCAGAATGCGTTTAGCGGCGAGAGATCGAATAGATTCTCTTTTCTAGCGTGGTTCAGGTCGATTGTTCCTCGTCGGTGTGAGCTTCGTGTTTACACCGCACCGAGACGTAGTCCCTGTTCCCTGTTAGAATTGCCACTGACGGGCAAACTGAATGAGCGCAGAGAGCTGCACAAGCGTTCGCGTTTGCGAC
>NW_028324313.1:9966373-9968873 GCF_058129835.1 Hydra viridissima
TGTACAATTATGCATCCCTGTGATGTAACAAAAGGAAGCTCATCTTAGCAGCAAGTTTCAACCAATCAATGAGTAAGTCGTATTCGTTTGTCTTTTGAGAGAGCTTTTTAAATGCAAACACCTCCTTTTGTTTTTTGTTTTGTTTTGCAATGATGATGTTATTTTCTGATTGATTTCGAAGACTGTTTCCTTGGAAGACCTTTTGAATTTGCATTTTTTTCTCCGTCGTCTGCTGCTGCTGCTGCTGCTGCTGCTGCTGCTGCTGCTGCTGCTGCTGCTGCTGCTGCTGCTGACAATGATGGTGATGGTGATGCTGCAAGTTGTTTGGACTAACAGCTTCGTGTTGTCTAAATGATGTGACCTTTTTAATGTGACTTAGGCTCTTTTTTAAATATGATATAGCGTTAGGGTTAGGGTTAGGGTTAGGCTTGCGTTTAAAGTGGCTTACGACCTTTGCAATGTGCAAAATTTTAAAAATGTGATTTGTTGTATTTCTAAAGTTGCTCTACTTCACAATGTGAATTTGAATCCATTTAAACGTTTTTTGTTTCTTTAAATCAAATAAGCTTTTGGTTTTGTTTCGCAGACAACTCTTAATCGATTTTCATCTTAGAAATGAAGTTTTTGTTTCTAAAAGCGAACTAGCTTCTTTCTAAAGCAACACTTTTGAAAGTGAGCTAGCTGTTTTCTGATGCGAATAATCTTTTTAAAAGACTTTGTTCCAGTGAGCTGGACATCTCTGGTGAGACTTTTAAACTGGCTTTAAACCCTTTTAAAATGGTTTGCAGTTGGTTTTACATTCTAAAGCGACTTAGCCTTTTGTTTTGGTTTTGGTGAGCAGAGAACTCTTAACCGACTTGATGTTCTTTTTACAAATGAAGTTATCTTTTTTAAAAGTGACCTAGCTTTTTCTTAAGCAGCTTTGCATTTTTTTGAGAGTGATGTAAACTTTTTATTTATTTGGAAATAGCAAAAGTGAAATAGCACTTTTCAAACATGAATAGTCTTTTTAAAAGACTTTGATCATGCAGTGAGTGAGTGAGTGAGTGAGTGAGTGAGTGAGTGAGTGAGTGAGTGAGTGAGTGAGAGTGAGTGAGTGAGTGAGTGAGTGAGCTAGACATTTAAGAGACTTTTAAAGTGACTTAAGCCCTTTTAAAGTGATATGAAGCTTCTTGAATGTGACTTATTATATATTTTAAAGCGACTTAATGTGTTTCTTTAAATGTGAGTTAAAATTGTTGGTTAAGTCACATCTACCATTCTTAAAATGAAAACTTGTATTTCTTTTTTAAAGAGACCTTTTGCTTCTTAATTAAAGACTTCTTTTTTTTCTAAAAGGGACTGCAATTTTTGAAAGTGACCGAGCCTTTGAAAAAAATAAAAAGTAGGCATTTTTCACTGTGCATCTTTTTAAAATGGATTCAGCGTCTTCTGTAATGAAAACTTCTGTCTTGAAAACAAACAAATGTTTTTGAAATTCATTTTGTAGTGTGGTTTGGAATTTCTGAAATAGATGTGTAGTATTTTTTAAATAGCAGTGAAGTATTTTGTAAAGTCTTCTTTTAATAAGTGGTTTACACTTTTTAAACGTTTTTGAAAATGAATTTGCTTTTTTAAATGATTTTTGCATTTATGTTCAAGAGACAGAGGGTTTTATTTTTTTTTAAGGATACTAGATTTTCCTAGGATACTGGGTATTTTCTTAGGCAGGTGGGTATTTCTTTAACCATTTCATGCGCTGGGTTGTTGTATAACAACAAATCAAGCTAAGCTTCCCCAATTCAAATGGTGCATTCTAACCGATTGAAAACAATATTGTTTTATAAATGAGAGTTGAAAAAGGCTGTAGAAAAAGTCTAATTTAACATTTCATAGTACCACTGTCATTTTGTAGATGTTTTTTTATGAGTTATGTTAGTTACAGAAAAATAATTGGTGCATGAAAGAGTTAAGCGGTTGGGTGTTTTCATAACCGACCGAGGATTTTCCTAAGCAGCCGCGTAACTCATTAATCGGCGGGGTATTTGTTAACCGTTAGGGTTAGGGTTAACCGGACAAGAGTTTTTTTTTACCGAACAAGCGTTTCTTTAACCGAACAAGTGTTTTTTCCAGTGAGCAAGTGATTTTTTTTTTAACAGAACAAGTGTTTTTAAACGAACAAGTGCTTTTTTTTTTTTTTTTTTTTACCGAAAGCGGGTTTTTTTAACCGTACCACGGTTTCTTTAACCGAACTAGAGTTTTTTTAACCGTAAGACGGTTTTTTAACCGAGCAACTATTTTTTTAAGCGAACAAGTGCTTTTTTAACCGAACAAGGGTTTTTTTTAACCGTACCACCGTTTCTTTAACTGAACAAGTGTTTTTTTTTAACCGCACAAGCGTTTTTTTTAACCGTTAGGGTTAGGGCTAGGGTTAGGGTTAGGGTTAGGGTTAGGGTTAGGGTTAGGGTTACAGGTTTTTTTTTTTAACAGAACACTTGTAAATTTAACCGCACAAGCGTTT
>NW_028324313.1:9976373-9978873 GCF_058129835.1 Hydra viridissima
GCATAAGTGCGCATTTAGCAAAAACTAAATGACCTTTATCAGTTTTACCAAATAAGCTTATTACTTTTATCACAGTTTATAATTTTCTCTGCTTCACAGCAGCAGTAATTTTTGCCGATATTGGCCCTAATGCCTCTTCACTGGACCTGAGATAATAATCCATTTGTGCAACATTCTTAAGAGTGCAGCCGTTCAATTTTTGTTGAATGGATTATTGCACATGTTATGAATTCCAAGCTAACTTCTCATCTAGTCGAGGTGCTTTGCGATAGCGAAGAGGAATAATATTGACGATTTTCGTAGTATTTGTGTTGTTGGGAAAGAAAAAGGTAGATTCACGTGGGTGGTAGATTGCAAGACGATTGGTAGAGCGAAAAGAACAAAAGAACCATAACCTCCGTAAGACGAAAACTCCATAAGAAACTTAGAAAAAGCCTAACGGAGAGACATTTGGCTTGATATGAAAATAGCTACAAAAAGTTGGAACAAGAGGAGTCAGGATTAGGGTTAGGGCTAGGGTTAGGGTTAGGGTTAGAATAACGGCATTATATTGATAAATTCAAAACCGTTAGGGTTCAAACTCTAAGGGAGCTGGAAAAAGAAGGAAATGTATAGAAGAAAACAATCAGCAGGGAGCTAAGAATTTCAGCTATCTTTTAACAGACCTATTTAACCTTAGCTACTCTAAGCTAAGTTAAACAATGTTTCGTTTCTAAGAATGAGACAGTGTTTAGTTAGTTTTGAGTGAGGTAATGCTGGGTAGATGTTGTGGCTGTACAATTATGCATCCCTGTGATGTAACAAAAGGAAGCTCATCTTAGCAGCAAGTTTCAACCAATCAATGAGTAAGTCGTATTCGTTTGTCTTTTGAGAGAGCTTTTTAAATGCAAACACCTCCTTTTGTTTTTTGTTTTGTTTTGCAATGATGATGTTATTTTCTGATTGATTTCGAAGACTGTTTCCTTGGAAGACCTTTTGAATTTGCATTTTTTTCTCCGTCGTCTGCTGCTGCTGCTGCTGCTGCTGCTGCTGCTGCTGCTGCTGCTGCTGCTGCTGCTGCTGCTGACAATGATGGTGATGGTGATGCTGCAAGTTGTTTGGACTAACAGCTTCGTGTTGTCTAAATGATGTGACCTTTTTAATGTGACTTAGGCTCTTTTTTAAATATGATATAGCGTTAGGGTTAGGGTTAGGGTTAGGCTTGCGTTTAAAGTGGCTTACGACCTTTGCAATGTGCAAAATTTTAAAAATGTGATTTGTTGTATTTCTAAAGTTGCTCTACTTCACAATGTGAATTTGAATCCATTTAAACGTTTTTTGTTTCTTTAAATCAAATAAGCTTTTGGTTTTGTTTCGCAGACAACTCTTAATCGATTTTCATCTTAGAAATGAAGTTTTTGTTTCTAAAAGCGAACTAGCTTCTTTCTAAAGCAACACTTTTGAAAGTGAGCTAGCTGTTTTCTGATGCGAATAATCTTTTTAAAAGACTTTGTTCCAGTGAGCTGGACATCTCTGGTGAGACTTTTAAACTGGCTTTAAACCCTTTTAAAATGGTTTGCAGTTGGTTTTACATTCTAAAGCGACTTAGCCTTTTGTTTTGGTTTTGGTGAGCAGAGAACTCTTAACCGACTTGATGTTCTTTTTACAAATGAAGTTATCTTTTTTAAAAGTGACCTAGCTTTTTCTTAAGCAGCTTTGCATTTTTTTGAGAGTGATGTAAACTTTTTATTTATTTGGAAATAGCAAAAGTGAAATAGCACTTTTCAAACATGAATAGTCTTTTTAAAAGACTTTGATCATGCAGTGAGTGAGTGAGTGAGTGAGTGAGTGAGTGAGTGAGTGAGTGAGTGAGTGAGTGAGAGTGAGTGAGTGAGTGAGTGAGTGAGCTAGACATTTAAGAGACTTTTAAAGTGACTTAAGCCCTTTTAAAGTGATATGAAGCTTCTTGAATGTGACTTATTATATATTTTAAAGCGACTTAATGTGTTTCTTTAAATGTGAGTTAAAATTGTTGGTTAAGTCACATCTACCATTCTTAAAATGAAAACTTGTATTTCTTTTTTAAAGAGACCTTTTGCTTCTTAATTAAAGACTTCTTTTTTTTCTAAAAGGGACTGCAATTTTTGAAAGTGACCGAGCCTTTGAAAAAAATAAAAAGTAGGCATTTTTCACTGTGCATCTTTTTAAAATGGATTCAGCGTCTTCTGTAATGAAAACTTCTGTCTTGAAAACAAACAAATGTTTTTGAAATTCATTTTGTAGTGTGGTTTGGAATTTCTGAAATAGATGTGTAGTATTTTTTAAATAGCAGTGAAGTATTTTGTAAAGTCTTCTTTTAATAAGTGGTTTACACTTTTTAAACGTTTTTGAAAATGAATTTGCTTTTTTAAATGATTTTTGCATTTATGTTCAAGAGACAGAGGGTTTTATTTTTTTTTAAGGATACTAGATTTTCCTAGGATACTGGGTATTTTCTTAGGCAGGTGGGTATTTCTTTAAC
>NW_028324313.1:9988873-9991373 GCF_058129835.1 Hydra viridissima
TTTATTTATTTGGAAATAGCAAAAGTGAAATAGCACTTTTCAAACATGAATAGTCTTTTTAAAAGACTTTGATCATGCAGTGAGTGAGTGAGTGAGTGAGTGAGTGAGTGAGTGAGTGAGTGAGTGAGTGAGTGAGAGTGAGTGAGTGAGTGAGTGAGTGAGCTAGACATTTAAGAGACTTTTAAAGTGACTTAAGCCCTTTTAAAGTGATATGAAGCTTCTTGAATGTGACTTATTATATATTTTAAAGCGACTTAATGTGTTTCTTTAAATGTGAGTTAAAATTGTTGGTTAAGTCACATCTACCATTCTTAAAATGAAAACTTGTATTTCTTTTTTAAAGAGACCTTTTGCTTCTTAATTAAAGACTTCTTTTTTTTCTAAAAGGGACTGCAATTTTTGAAAGTGACCGAGCCTTTGAAAAAAATAAAAAGTAGGCATTTTTCACTGTGCATCTTTTTAAAATGGATTCAGCGTCTTCTGTAATGAAAACTTCTGTCTTGAAAACAAACAAATGTTTTTGAAATTCATTTTGTAGTGTGGTTTGGAATTTCTGAAATAGATGTGTAGTATTTTTTAAATAGCAGTGAAGTATTTTGTAAAGTCTTCTTTTAATAAGTGGTTTACACTTTTTAAACGTTTTTGAAAATGAATTTGCTTTTTTAAATGATTTTTGCATTTATGTTCAAGAGACAGAGGGTTTTATTTTTTTTTAAGGATACTAGATTTTCCTAGGATACTGGGTATTTTCTTAGGCAGGTGGGTATTTCTTTAACCATTTCATGCGCTGGGTTGTTGTATAACAACAAATCAAGCTAAGCTTCCCCAATTCAAATGGTGCATTCTAACCGATTGAAAACAATATTGTTTTATAAATGAGAGTTGAAAAAGGCTGTAGAAAAAGTCTAATTTAACATTTCATAGTACCACTGTCATTTTGTAGATGTTTTTTTATGAGTTATGTTAGTTACAGAAAAATAATTGGTGCATGAAAGAGTTAAGCGGTTGGGTGTTTTCATAACCGACCGAGGATTTTCCTAAGCAGCCGCGTAACTCATTAATCGGCGGGGTATTTGTTAACCGTTAGGGTTAGGGTTAACCGGACAAGAGTTTTTTTTTACCGAACAAGCGTTTCTTTAACCGAACAAGTGTTTTTTCCAGTGAGCAAGTGATTTTTTTTTTAACAGAACAAGTGTTTTTAAACGAACAAGTGCTTTTTTTTTTTTTTTTTTTTACCGAAAGCGGGTTTTTTTAACCGTACCACGGTTTCTTTAACCGAACTAGAGTTTTTTTTAACCGTAAGACGGTTTTTTAACCGAGCAACTATTTTTTTAAGCGAACAAGTGCTTTTTTAACCGAACAAGGGTTTTTTTAACCGTACCACCGTTTCTTTAACTGAACAAGTGTTTTTTTTTAACCGCACAAGCGTTTTTTTTAACCGTTAGGGTTAGGGCTAGGGTTAGGGTTAGGGTTAGGGTTAGGGTTAGGGTTAGGGTTACAGGTTTTTTTTTTTAACAGAACACTTGTAAATTTAACCGCACAAGCGTTTTTTTTTAATCGAGCAAGGCTGAGTATTTTCTAAACCGAGCGAGGAACTTTTTAAGAGTTTTTTTAACCGTTAGGGTTATTTTGTTAGGCGAAAGAACACTTTATTAAACGAACACTTTTTTTAACCGCACGAGCCTTTTTACTATCGAAAGAGGAATTTCTTGAGTTGCCTAGCGATATTTTAACCGAGCATGCATCTTCTTAAGTAACTGAGCATTTTTATAGGCGAACACGTTTTCTTAACTGACTTAGCGTTTTCTACGATTTTTGTGACTTTGCAAATGTTTCTTGGACGTTTTGCAAACAAGTCGGACTCTTTTTAAAAACTTAAACTCTTGTCCCATTAAAAATTGAATGTTCATGGAGAAGACGAGAGCAAACGCAGCACAGCTCTAGCAGTTTGCTGGTAGCTTCTCTGGTGTTGGTGTAAAGCATTAGAAGCGCTCCGTTGTCGCTGTTGAGACGTTTGACAGTGCTTTTTCGGCGGACGGTTCTAGATGCGTTGGTGTCGTGCGGTTTAAGTGACTCGAGAGTCCAGAGGAAGTATTATTCGTCCTCTGCAATTGGTGTTGTGCGTTGTATGGGCTTGCCAGAATGCGTTTAGCGGCGAGAGATCGAATAGATTCTCTTTTCTAGCGTGGTTCAGGTCGATTGTTCCTCGTCGGTGTGAGCTTCGTGTTTACACCGCACCGAGACGTAGTCCCTGTTCCCTGTTAGAATTGCCACTGACGGGCAAACTGAATGAGCGCAGAGAGCTGCACAAGCGTTCGCGTTTGCGACGACTCTGCTGTGCTTCGATGTTAAACACATATCGGTTTACGGACGAATACGGCAAAAACGAAGAGGCGCTCAGGCGCTTTCATCGTTTTGTCCGCTATTTGCCAAAGAGCGACGGCTTTGCCGCGCGCTCTTGACGATAGTTACCTGGTTGATCCTGCCAGTAGTCATATGC
>NW_028324313.1:9998873-10001373 GCF_058129835.1 Hydra viridissima
TTCGAAGACTGTTTCCTTGGAAGACCTTTTGAATTTGCATTTTTTTCTCCGTCGTCTGCTGCTGCTGCTGCTGCTGCTGCTGCTGCTGCTGCTGCTGCTGCTGCTGCTGCTGCTGCTGACAATGATGGTGATGGTGATGCTGCAAGTTGTTTGGACTAACAGCTTCGTGTTGTCTAAATGATGTGACCTTTTTAATGTGACTTAGGCTCTTTTTTAAATATGATATAGCGTTAGGGTTAGGGTTAGGGTTAGGCTTGCGTTTAAAGTGGCTTACGACCTTTGCAATGTGCAAAATTTTAAAAATGTGATTTGTTGTATTTCTAAAGTTGCTCTACTTCACAATGTGAATTTGAATCCATTTAAACGTTTTTTGTTTCTTTAAATCAAATAAGCTTTTGGTTTTGTTTCGCAGACAACTCTTAATCGATTTTCATCTTAGAAATGAAGTTTTTGTTTCTAAAAGCGAACTAGCTTCTTTCTAAAGCAACACTTTTGAAAGTGAGCTAGCTGTTTTCTGATGCGAATAATCTTTTTAAAAGACTTTGTTCCAGTGAGCTGGACATCTCTGGTGAGACTTTTAAACTGGCTTTAAACCCTTTTAAAATGGTTTGCAGTTGGTTTTACATTCTAAAGCGACTTAGCCTTTTGTTTTGGTTTTGGTGAGCAGAGAACTCTTAACCGACTTGATGTTCTTTTTACAAATGAAGTTATCTTTTTTAAAAGTGACCTAGCTTTTTCTTAAGCAGCTTTGCATTTTTTTGAGAGTGATGTAAACTTTTTATTTATTTGGAAATAGCAAAAGTGAAATAGCACTTTTCAAACATGAATAGTCTTTTTAAAAGACTTTGATCATGCAGTGAGTGAGTGAGTGAGTGAGTGAGTGAGTGAGTGAGTGAGTGAGTGAGTGAGTGAGAGTGAGTGAGTGAGTGAGTGAGTGAGCTAGACATTTAAGAGACTTTTAAAGTGACTTAAGCCCTTTTAAAGTGATATGAAGCTTCTTGAATGTGACTTATTATATATTTTAAAGCGACTTAATGTGTTTCTTTAAATGTGAGTTAAAATTGTTGGTTAAGTCACATCTACCATTCTTAAAATGAAAACTTGTATTTCTTTTTTAAAGAGACCTTTTGCTTCTTAATTAAAGACTTCTTTTTTTTCTAAAAGGGACTGCAATTTTTGAAAGTGACCGAGCCTTTGAAAAAAATAAAAAGTAGGCATTTTTCACTGTGCATCTTTTTAAAATGGATTCAGCGTCTTCTGTAATGAAAACTTCTGTCTTGAAAACAAACAAATGTTTTTGAAATTCATTTTGTAGTGTGGTTTGGAATTTCTGAAATAGATGTGTAGTATTTTTTAAATAGCAGTGAAGTATTTTGTAAAGTCTTCTTTTAATAAGTGGTTTACACTTTTTAAACGTTTTTGAAAATGAATTTGCTTTTTTAAATGATTTTTGCATTTATGTTCAAGAGACAGAGGGTTTTATTTTTTTTTAAGGATACTAGATTTTCCTAGGATACTGGGTATTTTCTTAGGCAGGTGGGTATTTCTTTAACCATTTCATGCGCTGGGTTGTTGTATAACAACAAATCAAGCTAAGCTTCCCCAATTCAAATGGTGCATTCTAACCGATTGAAAACAATATTGTTTTATAAATGAGAGTTGAAAAAGGCTGTAGAAAAAGTCTAATTTAACATTTCATAGTACCACTGTCATTTTGTAGATGTTTTTTTATGAGTTATGTTAGTTACAGAAAAATAATTGGTGCATGAAAGAGTTAAGCGGTTGGGTGTTTTCATAACCGACCGAGGATTTTCCTAAGCAGCCGCGTAACTCATTAATCGGCGGGGTATTTGTTAACCGTTAGGGTTAGGGTTAACCGGACAAGAGTTTTTTTTTACCGAACAAGCGTTTCTTTAACCGAACAAGTGTTTTTTCCAGTGAGCAAGTGATTTTTTTTTTAACAGAACAAGTGTTTTTAAACGAACAAGTGCTTTTTTTTTTTTTTTTTTTTACCGAAAGCGGGTTTTTTTAACCGTACCACGGTTTCTTTAACCGAACTAGAGTTTTTTTTAACCGTAAGACGGTTTTTTAACCGAGCAACTATTTTTTTAAGCGAACAAGTGCTTTTTTAACCGAACAAGGGTTTTTTTAACCGTACCACCGTTTCTTTAACTGAACAAGTGTTTTTTTTTAACCGCACAAGCGTTTTTTTTAACCGTTAGGGTTAGGGCTAGGGTTAGGGTTAGGGTTAGGGTTAGGGTTAGGGTTAGGGTTACAGGTTTTTTTTTTTAACAGAACACTTGTAAATTTAACCGCACAAGCGTTTTTTTTTAATCGAGCAAGGCTGAGTATTTTCTAAACCGAGCGAGGAACTTTTTAAGAGTTTTTTTAACCGTTAGGGTTATTTTGTTAGGCGAAAGAACACTTTATTAAACGAACACTTTTTTTAACCGCACGAGCCTTTTTACTATCGAAAGAGGAATTTCTTGAGTTGCCTAGC
>NW_028324313.1:10008873-10011373 GCF_058129835.1 Hydra viridissima
ACATTCTTAAGAGTGCAGCCGTTCAATTTTTGTTGAATGGATTATTGCACATGTTATGAATTCCAAGCTAACTTCTCATCTAGTCGAGGTGCTTTGCGATAGCGAAGAGGAATAATATTGACGATTTTCGTAGTATTTGTGTTGTTGGGAAAGAAAAAGGTAGATTCACGTGGGTGGTAGATTGCAAGACGATTGGTAGAGCGAAAAGAACAAAAGAACCATAACCTCCGTAAGACGAAAACTCCATAAGAAACTTAGAAAAAGCCTAACGGAGAGACATTTGGCTTGATATGAAAATAGCTACAAAAAGTTGGAACAAGAGGAGTCAGGATTAGGGTTAGGGCTAGGGTTAGGGTTAGGGTTAGAATAACGGCATTATATTGATAAATTCAAAACCGTTAGGGTTCAAACTCTAAGGGAGCTGGAAAAAGAAGGAAATGTATAGAAGAAAACAATCAGCAGGGAGCTAAGAATTTCAGCTATCTTTTAACAGACCTATTTAACCTTAGCTACTCTAAGCTAAGTTAAACAATGTTTCGTTTCTAAGAATGAGACAGTGTTTAGTTAGTTTTGAGTGAGGTAATGCTGGGTAGATGTTGTGGCTGTACAATTATGCATCCCTGTGATGTAACAAAAGGAAGCTCATCTTAGCAGCAAGTTTCAACCAATCAATGAGTAAGTCGTATTCGTTTGTCTTTTGAGAGAGCTTTTTAAATGCAAACACCTCCTTTTGTTTTTTGTTTTGTTTTGCAATGATGATGTTATTTTCTGATTGATTTCGAAGACTGTTTCCTTGGAAGACCTTTTGAATTTGCATTTTTTTCTCCGTCGTCTGCTGCTGCTGCTGCTGCTGCTGCTGCTGCTGCTGCTGCTGCTGCTGCTGCTGCTGCTGCTGACAATGATGGTGATGGTGATGCTGCAAGTTGTTTGGACTAACAGCTTCGTGTTGTCTAAATGATGTGACCTTTTTAATGTGACTTAGGCTCTTTTTTAAATATGATATAGCGTTAGGGTTAGGGTTAGGGTTAGGCTTGCGTTTAAAGTGGCTTACGACCTTTGCAATGTGCAAAATTTTAAAAATGTGATTTGTTGTATTTCTAAAGTTGCTCTACTTCACAATGTGAATTTGAATCCATTTAAACGTTTTTTGTTTCTTTAAATCAAATAAGCTTTTGGTTTTGTTTCGCAGACAACTCTTAATCGATTTTCATCTTAGAAATGAAGTTTTTGTTTCTAAAAGCGAACTAGCTTCTTTCTAAAGCAACACTTTTGAAAGTGAGCTAGCTGTTTTCTGATGCGAATAATCTTTTTAAAAGACTTTGTTCCAGTGAGCTGGACATCTCTGGTGAGACTTTTAAACTGGCTTTAAACCCTTTTAAAATGGTTTGCAGTTGGTTTTACATTCTAAAGCGACTTAGCCTTTTGTTTTGGTTTTGGTGAGCAGAGAACTCTTAACCGACTTGATGTTCTTTTTACAAATGAAGTTATCTTTTTTAAAAGTGACCTAGCTTTTTCTTAAGCAGCTTTGCATTTTTTTGAGAGTGATGTAAACTTTTTATTTATTTGGAAATAGCAAAAGTGAAATAGCACTTTTCAAACATGAATAGTCTTTTTAAAAGACTTTGATCATGCAGTGAGTGAGTGAGTGAGTGAGTGAGTGAGTGAGTGAGTGAGTGAGTGAGTGAGTGAGAGTGAGTGAGTGAGTGAGTGAGTGAGCTAGACATTTAAGAGACTTTTAAAGTGACTTAAGCCCTTTTAAAGTGATATGAAGCTTCTTGAATGTGACTTATTATATTTTAAAGCGACTTAATGTGTTTCTTTAAATGTGAGTTAAAATTGTTGGTTAAGTCACATCTACCATTCTTAAAATGAAAACTTGTATTTCTTTTTTAAAGAGACCTTTTGCTTCTTAATTAAAGACTTCTTTTTTTTCTAAAAGGGACTGCAATTTTTGAAAGTGACCGAGCCTTTGAAAAAAATAAAAAGTAGGCATTTTTCACTGTGCATCTTTTTAAAATGGATTCAGCGTCTTCTGTAATGAAAACTTCTGTCTTGAAAACAAACAAATGTTTTTGAAATTCATTTTGTAGTGTGGTTTGGAATTTCTGAAATAGATGTGTAGTATTTTTTAAATAGCAGTGAAGTATTTTGTAAAGTCTTCTTTTAATAAGTGGTTTACACTTTTTAAACGTTTTTGAAAATGAATTTGCTTTTTTAAATGATTTTTGCATTTATGTTCAAGAGACAGAGGGTTTTATTTTTTTTTAAGGATACTAGATTTTCCTAGGATACTGGGTATTTTCTTAGGCAGGTGGGTATTTCTTTAACCATTTCATGCGCTGGGTTGTTGTATAACAACAAATCAAGCTAAGCTTCCCCAATTCAAATGGTGCATTCTAACCGATTGAAAACAATATTGTTTTATAAATGAGAGTTGAAAAAGGCTGTAGAAAAAGTCTAATTTAACATTTCATAGTACCACTGTCATTTTGTAGATGTT
>NW_028324313.1:10031373-10033873 GCF_058129835.1 Hydra viridissima
AATGATGTGACCTTTTTAATGTGACTTAGGCTCTTTTTTAAATATGATATAGCGTTAGGGTTAGGGTTAGGGTTAGGCTTGCGTTTAAAGTGGCTTACGACCTTTGCAATGTGCAAAATTTTAAAAATGTGATTTGTTGTATTTCTAAAGTTGCTCTACTTCACAATGTGAATTTGAATCCATTTAAACGTTTTTTGTTTCTTTAAATCAAATAAGCTTTTGGTTTTGTTTCGCAGACAACTCTTAATCGATTTTCATCTTAGAAATGAAGTTTTTGTTTCTAAAAGCGAACTAGCTTCTTTCTAAAGCAACACTTTTGAAAGTGAGCTAGCTGTTTTCTGATGCGAATAATCTTTTTAAAAGACTTTGTTCCAGTGAGCTGGACATCTCTGGTGAGACTTTTAAACTGGCTTTAAACCCTTTTAAAATGGTTTGCAGTTGGTTTTACATTCTAAAGCGACTTAGCCTTTTGTTTTGGTTTTGGTGAGCAGAGAACTCTTAACCGACTTGATGTTCTTTTTACAAATGAAGTTATCTTTTTTAAAAGTGACCTAGCTTTTTCTTAAGCAGCTTTGCATTTTTTTGAGAGTGATGTAAACTTTTTATTTATTTGGAAATAGCAAAAGTGAAATAGCACTTTTCAAACATGAATAGTCTTTTTAAAAGACTTTGATCATGCAGTGAGTGAGTGAGTGAGTGAGTGAGTGAGTGAGTGAGTGAGTGAGTGAGTGAGTGAGAGTGAGTGAGTGAGTGAGTGAGTGAGCTAGACATTTAAGAGACTTTTAAAGTGACTTAAGCCCTTTTAAAGTGATATGAAGCTTCTTGAATGTGACTTATTATATATTTTAAAGCGACTTAATGTGTTTCTTTAAATGTGAGTTAAAATTGTTGGTTAAGTCACATCTACCATTCTTAAAATGAAAACTTGTATTTCTTTTTTAAAGAGACCTTTTGCTTCTTAATTAAAGACTTCTTTTTTTTCTAAAAGGGACTGCAATTTTTGAAAGTGACCGAGCCTTTGAAAAAAATAAAAAGTAGGCATTTTTCACTGTGCATCTTTTTAAAATGGATTCAGCGTCTTCTGTAATGAAAACTTCTGTCTTGAAAACAAACAAATGTTTTTGAAATTCATTTTGTAGTGTGGTTTGGAATTTCTGAAATAGATGTGTAGTATTTTTTAAATAGCAGTGAAGTATTTTGTAAAGTCTTCTTTTAATAAGTGGTTTACACTTTTTAAACGTTTTTGAAAATGAATTTGCTTTTTTAAATGATTTTTGCATTTATGTTCAAGAGACAGAGGGTTTTATTTTTTTTTAAGGATACTAGATTTTCCTAGGATACTGGGTATTTTCTTAGGCAGGTGGGTATTTCTTTAACCATTTCATGCGCTGGGTTGTTGTATAACAACAAATCAAGCTAAGCTTCCCCAATTCAAATGGTGCATTCTAACCGATTGAAAACAATATTGTTTTATAAATGAGAGTTGAAAAAGGCTGTAGAAAAAGTCTAATTTAACATTTCATAGTACCACTGTCATTTTGTAGATGTTTTTTTATGAGTTATGTTAGTTACAGAAAAATAATTGGTGCATGAAAGAGTTAAGCGGTTGGGTGTTTTCATAACCGACCGAGGATTTTCCTAAGCAGCCGCGTAACTCATTAATCGGCGGGGTATTTGTTAACCGTTAGGGTTAGGGTTAACCGGACAAGAGTTTTTTTTTACCGAACAAGCGTTTCTTTAACCGAACAAGTGTTTTTTCCAGTGAGCAAGTGATTTTTTTTTTAACAGAACAAGTGTTTTTAAACGAACAAGTGCTTTTTTTTTTTTTTTTTTTTACCGAAAGCGGGTTTTTTTAACCGTACCACGGTTTCTTTAACCGAACTAGAGTTTTTTTTAACCGTAAGACGGTTTTTTAACCGAGCAACTATTTTTTTAAGCGAACAAGTGCTTTTTTAACCGAACAAGGGTTTTTTTAACCGTACCACCGTTTCTTTAACTGAACAAGTGTTTTTTTTTAACCGCACAAGCGTTTTTTTTAACCGTTAGGGTTAGGGCTAGGGTTAGGGTTAGGGTTAGGGTTAGGGTTAGGGTTAGGGTTACAGGTTTTTTTTTTTAACAGAACACTTGTAAATTTAACCGCACAAGCGTTTTTTTTTAATCGAGCAAGGCTGAGTATTTTCTAAACCGAGCGAGGAACTTTTTAAGAGTTTTTTTAACCGTTAGGGTTATTTTGTTAGGCGAAAGAACACTTTATTAAACGAACACTTTTTTTAACCGCACGAGCCTTTTTACTATCGAAAGAGGAATTTCTTGAGTTGCCTAGCGATATTTTAACCGAGCATGCATCTTCTTAAGTAACTGAGCATTTTTATAGGCGAACACGTTTTCTTAACTGACTTAGCGTTTTCTACGATTTTTGTGACTTTGCAAATGTTTCTTGGACGTTTTGCAAACAAGTCGGACTCTTTTTAAAAACTTAAACTCTTGTCCCATTAAAAAT
>NW_028324313.1:10053078-10055578 GCF_058129835.1 Hydra viridissima
TGTTAAAAAAAAAAAACCTGTAACCCTAACCCTAACCCTAACCCTAACCCTAACCCTAACCCTAACCCTAACCCTAGCCCTAACCCTAACGGTTAAAAAAAACGCTTGTGCGGTTAAAAAAAAAACACTTGTTCAGTTAAAGAAACGGTGGTACGGTTAAAAAAACCCTTGTTCGGTTAAAAAAGCACTTGTTCGCTTAAAAAAATAGTTGCTCGGTTAAAAAACCGTCTTACGGTTAAAAAAAACTCTTGTTCGGTTAAAGAAACCGTGGTACGGTTAAAAAAACCCGTTTTCGGTAAAAAAAAAAAAAAAAAAAAAAAGCACTTGTTTGTTTAAAAACACTTGTTCTGTTAAAAAAAAAACACTTGCTCACTGGAAAAAACACTTGTTCTGTTAAAAAAAAAACACTTGCTCACTGGAAAAAACACTTGTTCTGTTAAAAAAAAAACACTTGCTCACTGGAAAAAACACTTGTTCTGTTAAAAAAAAAACACTTGCTCACTGGAAAAAACACTTGTTCTGTTAAAAAAAAAACACTTGCTCACTGGAAAAAACACTTGTTCGGTTTAAGAAACGCTTGTTCGGTAAAAAAAAACTCTTGTCCGGTTAACCCTAACCCTAACGGTTAACAAATACCCCGCCGATTAATGAGTTACGCGGCTGCTTAGGAAGTCCTCGGTCGGTTATGAAAACACCCAACCGCTTAACCCTTTCATGCACCAATTATTTTTCTGTAACTAACATAACTCATAAAAAAACATCTACAAAATGACAGTGGAACTATGAAATGTTAAATTAGACTTTTTCTACAGCCTTTTTCAACTCTCATTTATAAAACAATATTGTTTTCAATCGGTTAGAATGCACCATTTGAATTGGGGAAGCTTAGCTTGATTTATTGTTATACAACAACCCAGCACATGAAATGGTTAAAGAAATACCCACCTGCCTAAGTATCCTTAAAAAAAAGTATCCTTAAAAAAAAATAAAACCCTCTGTCTCTTGAACATAAATGCAAAAATCATTTAAAAAAGCAAATTCATTTTCAAAAACGTTTAAAAAGTGTAAACCACTTATTAAAAGAAGACTTTACAAAATACTTCACTGCTATTTAAAAAATACTACACATCTATTTCAGAAATTCCATACCACACTACAAAATGAATTTCAAAAACATTTGTTTGTTTGCAAGACAGAAGTTTTCATTACAGAAGACGCTGAATCCATTTTAAAAAGATGCACAGTGAAAAATGCCTACTTTTTATTTTTTTCAAAGGCTCGGTCACTTTCAAAAACTGCAGTCCCTTTTAGAAAAAAAAGAAGTCTTTAATTAAGAAGCAAAAGGTCTCTTTAAAAAAGAAATACAAGTTTTCATTTTAAGAATGGTAGATGTGACTTAACCAACAATTTTAAGTCACATTTAAAGAAACACATTAAGTCGCTTTAAAATATATAATAAGTCACATTCAAGAAGCTTCATATCACTTTAAAAGGGCTTAAGCCACTTTAAAAGTCTCTTAAATGTCTAGCTCACTCACTCACTCACTCACTCACTCACTCACTCACTCACTCACTGCATGATCAAAGTCTTTTAAAAAGACTATTCATGTTTGAAAAGTGCTATTTCACTTTTGCTATTTCCAAATAAATAAAAAGTTTACATCACTCTCAAAAAATGCAAAGCTGCTTAAGAAGAAAAAGCTAGGTCACTTTTAAAAAAGATAACTTCATTTGTAAAAAGAACATCAAGGCGGTTAAGAGTTCTCTGCTCACCAAAACCAAAACAAAAGGCTAAGTCGCTTTAGAATGTAAAACCAACTGCAAACCATTTTAAAAGGGTTTAAAGCCAGTTTAAAAGTCTCACCAGAGATGTCCAGCTCACTGGAACAAAGTCTTTTAAAAAGATTATTCGCATCAGAAAACAGCTAGCTCACTTTCAAAAGTGTTGCTTTAGAAAGAAGCTAGTTCGCTTTTAGAAACAAAAACTTCATTTCTAAGATGAAAATCGATTAAGAGTTGTCTGCAAAACAAAACCAAAAGCTTATTTGATTTAAAGAAACAAAAAACGTTTAAATGGATCCAAATTGACATTGTGAAGTAGAGCAACTTTAGAAATACAACAAATCATATTTTTAAAATTTTGCCACTTTAAACGCAACCCTAACCCTAACCCTAACCCTAACGCTATATCATATTTAAAAAAGAGCCTAAGTCACTTTAAAAAGGTCACATCATTTAGACAACACGAAGCTGTTAGTCCAAACGACTTGCAGCATCACCATCACCATCATTGTCAGCAGCAGCAGCAGCAGCAGCAGCAGCAGCAGCAGACGGAGAAAAAAATGCAAATTCAAAAGGTCTTCCTAGGAAACTGTCTTCGAAATCAATCAGAAAATAACATCATCATTGCAAAACAAAACAAAAAACAAAAGGAGGTGTTTGCATTTAAAAAGCTCTCTCAAAAGACAAACGAATACGACTTACTCATTGATTGGTTGAA
>NW_028324313.1:10063078-10065578 GCF_058129835.1 Hydra viridissima
TGGCAAATAGCGGACAAAACGATGAAAGCGCCTGAGCGCCTCTTCGTGTTTGCCGTATTCGTCCGTAAACCGATATGTGTTTAACATCGAAGCACAGCAGAGTCGTCGCAAACGCGAACGCTTGTGCAACTCTCTGCGCTCATTCAGTTTGCCCGTCAGTGGCAATTCTAACAGGGAACAGGGACTACGTCTCGGTGCGGTGTAAACACGAAGCTCACACCGACGAGGAACAATCGACCTGAACCACGCTAGAAAAGAGAATCTATTCGATCTCTCGCCGCTAAACGCATTCTGGCAAGCCCATACAACGCACAACGCCAATTGCAGAGGACGAATAAAACTTCCTCTGGACTCTCGAGTCACTTAAACCGCACGACACCAACGCATCGAGAACCGTCCGCCGAAAAAGCACTGTCAAACGTCTCAACAGCGACAACGGAGCGCTTCTAATGCTTTACACCAACACCAGAGAAGCTACCAGCAAACTGCTAGAGCTGTGCTGCGTTTGCTCTCGTCTTCTCCATGAACATTCAATTTTTAATGGGACAAGAGTTTAAGTTTTTAAAAAGAGTCCGACTTGTTTGCAAAACGTCCAAGAAACATTTGCAAAGTCACAAAAATCGTAGAAAACGCTAAGTCGGTTAAGAAAACGTATTCGCCTATAAAAATGCTCAGTTACTTAAGAAGATGCATGCTCGGTTAAAATATCGCTAGGCAACTCAAGAAATTCCTCTTTCGATAGTAAAATGGCTCGTGCGGTTAAAAAAAGTGTTCGTTTAATAAAGTGTTCTTTCGCCTAACAAAATAACCCTAACGGTTAAAAAAACTTTTAAAAAGTTCCTCGCTCGGTTTAAAAAATACTCAGCCTTGTTCGATTAAAAAAAAAAGCTTGTGCGGTTAAATTTACAATTGTTCTGTTAAAAAAAAAAAACCTGTAACCCTAACCCTAACCCTAACCCTAACCCTAACCCTAACCCTAACCCTAACCCTAGCCCTAACCCTAACGGTTAAAAAAAACGCTTGTGCGGTTAAAAAAAAAACACTTGTTCAGTTAAAGAAACGGTGGTACGGTTAAAAAAACCCTTGTTCGGTTAAAAAAGCACTTGTTCGCTTAAAAAAATAGTTGCTCGGTTAAAAAACCGTCTTACGGTTAAAAAAAACTCTTGTTCGGTTAAAGAAACCGTGGTACGGTTAAAAAAACCCGTTTTCGGTAAAAAAAAAAAAAAAAAAAAAAAGCACTTGTTTGTTTAAAAACACTTGTTCTGTTAAAAAAAAAACACTTGCTCACTGGAAAAAACACTTGTTCTGTTAAAAAAAAAACACTTGCTCACTGGAAAAAACACTTGTTCTGTTAAAAAAAAAACACTTGCTCACTGGAAAAAACACTTGTTCTGTTAAAAAAAAAACACTTGCTCACTGGAAAAAACACTTGTTCTGTTAAAAAAAAAACACTTGCTCACTGGAAAAAACACTTGTTCGGTTTAAGAAACGCTTGTTCGGTAAAAAAAAACTCTTGTCCGGTTAACCCTAACCCTAACGGTTAACAAATACCCCGCCGATTAATGAGTTACGCGGCTGCTTAGGAAGTCCTCGGTCGGTTATGAAAACACCCAACCGCTTAACCCTTTCATGCACCAATTATTTTTCTGTAACTAACATAACTCATAAAAAAACATCTACAAAATGACAGTGGAACTATGAAATGTTAAATTAGACTTTTTCTACAGCCTTTTTCAACTCTCATTTATAAAACAATATTGTTTTCAATCGGTTAGAATGCACCATTTGAATTGGGGAAGCTTAGCTTGATTTATTGTTATACAACAACCCAGCACATGAAATGGTTAAAGAAATACCCACCTGCCTAAGTATCCTTAAAAAAAAGTATCCTTAAAAAAAAATAAAACCCTCTGTCTCTTGAACATAAATGCAAAAATCATTTAAAAAAGCAAATTCATTTTCAAAAACGTTTAAAAAGTGTAAACCACTTATTAAAAGAAGACTTTACAAAATACTTCACTGCTATTTAAAAAATACTACACATCTATTTCAGAAATTCCATACCACACTACAAAATGAATTTCAAAAACATTTGTTTGTTTGCAAGACAGAAGTTTTCATTACAGAAGACGCTGAATCCATTTTAAAAAGATGCACAGTGAAAAATGCCTACTTTTTATTTTTTTCAAAGGCTCGGTCACTTTCAAAAACTGCAGTCCCTTTTAGAAAAAAAAGAAGTCTTTAATTAAGAAGCAAAAGGTCTCTTTAAAAAAGAAATACAAGTTTTCATTTTAAGAATGGTAGATGTGACTTAACCAACAATTTTAAGTCACATTTAAAGAAACACATTAAGTCGCTTTAAAATATATAATAAGTCACATTCAAGAAGCTTCATATCACTTTAAAAGGGCTTAAGCCACTTTAAAAGTCTCTTAAATGTCTAGCTCACTCACTCACTCACTCACTCACTCACTCACTCACTCACTCACTCACTGCATGA
>NW_028324313.1:10075578-10078078 GCF_058129835.1 Hydra viridissima
AGTCCTCGGTCGGTTATGAAAACACCCAACCGCTTAACCCTTTCATGCACCAATTATTTTTCTGTAACTAACATAACTCATAAAAAAACATCTACAAAATGACAGTGGAACTATGAAATGTTAAATTAGACTTTTTCTACAGCCTTTTTCAACTCTCATTTATAAAACAATATTGTTTTCAATCGGTTAGAATGCACCATTTGAATTGGGGAAGCTTAGCTTGATTTATTGTTATACAACAACCCAGCACATGAAATGGTTAAAGAAATACCCACCTGCCTAAGTATCCTTAAAAAAAAGTATCCTTAAAAAAAAATAAAACCCTCTGTCTCTTGAACATAAATGCAAAAATCATTTAAAAAAGCAAATTCATTTTCAAAAACGTTTAAAAAGTGTAAACCACTTATTAAAAGAAGACTTTACAAAATACTTCACTGCTATTTAAAAAATACTACACATCTATTTCAGAAATTCCATACCACACTACAAAATGAATTTCAAAAACATTTGTTTGTTTGCAAGACAGAAGTTTTCATTACAGAAGACGCTGAATCCATTTTAAAAAGATGCACAGTGAAAAATGCCTACTTTTTATTTTTTTCAAAGGCTCGGTCACTTTCAAAAACTGCAGTCCCTTTTAGAAAAAAAAGAAGTCTTTAATTAAGAAGCAAAAGGTCTCTTTAAAAAAGAAATACAAGTTTTCATTTTAAGAATGGTAGATGTGACTTAACCAACAATTTTAAGTCACATTTAAAGAAACACATTAAGTCGCTTTAAAATATATAATAAGTCACATTCAAGAAGCTTCATATCACTTTAAAAGGGCTTAAGCCACTTTAAAAGTCTCTTAAATGTCTAGCTCACTCACTCACTCACTCACTCACTCACTCACTCACTCACTCACTCACTGCATGATCAAAGTCTTTTAAAAAGACTATTCATGTTTGAAAAGTGCTATTTCACTTTTGCTATTTCCAAATAAATAAAAAGTTTACATCACTCTCAAAAAATGCAAAGCTGCTTAAGAAGAAAAAGCTAGGTCACTTTTAAAAAAGATAACTTCATTTGTAAAAAGAACATCAAGGCGGTTAAGAGTTCTCTGCTCACCAAAACCAAAACAAAAGGCTAAGTCGCTTTAGAATGTAAAACCAACTGCAAACCATTTTAAAAGGGTTTAAAGCCAGTTTAAAAGTCTCACCAGAGATGTCCAGCTCACTGGAACAAAGTCTTTTAAAAAGATTATTCGCATCAGAAAACAGCTAGCTCACTTTCAAAAGTGTTGCTTTAGAAAGAAGCTAGTTCGCTTTTAGAAACAAAAACTTCATTTCTAAGATGAAAATCGATTAAGAGTTGTCTGCAAAACAAAACCAAAAGCTTATTTGATTTAAAGAAACAAAAAACGTTTAAATGGATCCAAATTGACATTGTGAAGTAGAGCAACTTTAGAAATACAACAAATCATATTTTTAAAATTTTGCCACTTTAAACGCAACCCTAACCCTAACCCTAACCCTAACGCTATATCATATTTAAAAAAGAGCCTAAGTCACTTTAAAAAGGTCACATCATTTAGACAACACGAAGCTGTTAGTCCAAACGACTTGCAGCATCACCATCACCATCATTGTCAGCAGCAGCAGCAGCAGCAGCAGCAGCAGCAGCAGACGGAGAAAAAAATGCAAATTCAAAAGGTCTTCCTAGGAAACTGTCTTCGAAATCAATCAGAAAATAACATCATCATTGCAAAACAAAACAAAAAACAAAAGGAGGTGTTTGCATTTAAAAAGCTCTCTCAAAAGACAAACGAATACGACTTACTCATTGATTGGTTGAAACTTGCTGCTAAGATGAGCTTCCTTTTGTTACATCACAGGGATGCATAACTGTACAGCCACAACATCTACCCAGCATTACCTCACTCAAAACTAACTAAACACTGTCTCATTCTTAGAAACGAAACATTCTTTAACTTAGCTTAGAGTAGGTAAGGTTAAATAGGTCTATTAAAAGAGAGCTGAAATTCTTAGCTCCCTGCTGATTGTTTTCTTCTATGCATTTCCTTCTTTTTCCAGCTCCTTTATAGTTTGGCTCCTTTATAGTTTGGCTTTATCAATGTAATGCCGTTATTCTAACCCTAACCCTAACCCTAGCCCTAACCCTAACCCTAAATCCTGACTCCTCTTCTTCCAACTTTTTGTAGCTACTTTCATATCAACTCGAATGTTTCTCCCTTACGCTTTTTCTAACTTTCTTATGGAGTTTTCGTCTTACGGAGGTTATGCTTCTTTTCTTCTTTTCGCTCTGCCAATCGTCATGCAATATTCTGCCCAACAACACAAATACTACGAAAATCGTAAATATTATTCCTCTTCGCTATCGCAAAGCACCTCTACTAGATGAGAAGTTAGCTTGGAATTCATAACATGTGCAATAATCCATTCAACAAAAATTGAACGGCTGCGCTCTTAAGAATGTTGTACAAATGGATTATTATCTCAGG
>NW_028324313.1:10085578-10088078 GCF_058129835.1 Hydra viridissima
CTCAGTTACTTAAGAAGATGCATGCTCGGTTAAAATATCGCTAGGCAACTCAAGAAATTCCTCTTTCGATAGTAAAATGGCTCGTGCGGTTAAAAAAAGTGTTCGTTTAATAAAGTGTTCTTTCGCCTAACAAAATAACCCTAACGGTTAAAAAAACTTTTAAAAAGTTCCTCGCTCGGTTTAAAAAATACTCAGCCTTGTTCGATTAAAAAAAAAAGCTTGTGCGGTTAAATTTACAATTGTTCTGTTAAAAAAAAAAAACCTGTAACCCTAACCCTAACCCTAACCCTAACCCTAACCCTAACCCTAACCCTAACCCTAGCCCTAACCCTAACGGTTAAAAAAAACGCTTGTGCGGTTAAAAAAAAAACACTTGTTCAGTTAAAGAAACGGTGGTACGGTTAAAAAAACCCTTGTTCGGTTAAAAAAGCACTTGTTCGCTTAAAAAAATAGTTGCTCGGTTAAAAAACCGTCTTACGGTTAAAAAAAACTCTTGTTCGGTTAAAGAAACCGTGGTACGGTTAAAAAAACCCGTTTTCGGTAAAAAAAAAAAAAAAAAAAAAAAGCACTTGTTTGTTTAAAAACACTTGTTCTGTTAAAAAAAAAACACTTGCTCACTGGAAAAAACACTTGTTCTGTTAAAAAAAAAACACTTGCTCACTGGAAAAAACACTTGTTCTGTTAAAAAAAAAACACTTGCTCACTGGAAAAAACACTTGTTCTGTTAAAAAAAAAACACTTGCTCACTGGAAAAAACACTTGTTCTGTTAAAAAAAAAACACTTGCTCACTGGAAAAAACACTTGTTCGGTTTAAGAAACGCTTGTTCGGTAAAAAAAAACTCTTGTCCGGTTAACCCTAACCCTAACGGTTAACAAATACCCCGCCGATTAATGAGTTACGCGGCTGCTTAGGAAGTCCTCGGTCGGTTATGAAAACACCCAACCGCTTAACCCTTTCATGCACCAATTATTTTTCTGTAACTAACATAACTCATAAAAAAACATCTACAAAATGACAGTGGAACTATGAAATGTTAAATTAGACTTTTTCTACAGCCTTTTTCAACTCTCATTTATAAAACAATATTGTTTTCAATCGGTTAGAATGCACCATTTGAATTGGGGAAGCTTAGCTTGATTTATTGTTATACAACAACCCAGCACATGAAATGGTTAAAGAAATACCCACCTGCCTAAGTATCCTTAAAAAAAAGTATCCTTAAAAAAAAATAAAACCCTCTGTCTCTTGAACATAAATGCAAAAATCATTTAAAAAAGCAAATTCATTTTCAAAAACGTTTAAAAAGTGTAAACCACTTATTAAAAGAAGACTTTACAAAATACTTCACTGCTATTTAAAAAATACTACACATCTATTTCAGAAATTCCATACCACACTACAAAATGAATTTCAAAAACATTTGTTTGTTTGCAAGACAGAAGTTTTCATTACAGAAGACGCTGAATCCATTTTAAAAAGATGCACAGTGAAAAATGCCTACTTTTTATTTTTTTCAAAGGCTCGGTCACTTTCAAAAACTGCAGTCCCTTTTAGAAAAAAAAGAAGTCTTTAATTAAGAAGCAAAAGGTCTCTTTAAAAAAGAAATACAAGTTTTCATTTTAAGAATGGTAGATGTGACTTAACCAACAATTTTAAGTCACATTTAAAGAAACACATTAAGTCGCTTTAAAATATATAATAAGTCACATTCAAGAAGCTTCATATCACTTTAAAAGGGCTTAAGCCACTTTAAAAGTCTCTTAAATGTCTAGCTCACTCACTCACTCACTCACTCACTCACTCACTCACTCACTCACTGCATGATCAAAGTCTTTTAAAAAGACTATTCATGTTTGAAAAGTGCTATTTCACTTTTGCTATTTCCAAATAAATAAAAAGTTTACATCACTCTCAAAAAATGCAAAGCTGCTTAAGAAGAAAAAGCTAGGTCACTTTTAAAAAAGATAACTTCATTTGTAAAAAGAACATCAAGGCGGTTAAGAGTTCTCTGCTCACCAAAACCAAAACAAAAGGCTAAGTCGCTTTAGAATGTAAAACCAACTGCAAACCATTTTAAAAGGGTTTAAAGCCAGTTTAAAAGTCTCACCAGAGATGTCCAGCTCACTGGAACAAAGTCTTTTAAAAAGATTATTCGCATCAGAAAACAGCTAGCTCACTTTCAAAAGTGTTGCTTTAGAAAGAAGCTAGTTCGCTTTTAGAAACAAAAACTTCATTTCTAAGATGAAAATCGATTAAGAGTTGTCTGCAAAACAAAACCAAAAGCTTATTTGATTTAAAGAAACAAAAAACGTTTAAATGGATCCAAATTGACATTGTGAAGTAGAGCAACTTTAGAAATACAACAAATCATATTTTTAAAATTTTGCCACTTTAAACGCAACCCTAACCCTAACCCTAACCCTAACGCTATATCATATTTAAAAAAGAGCCTAAGTCACTTTAAAAAGGTCACATCATTTAGACAACACGAAGCTGTT
>NW_028324313.1:10108078-10110578 GCF_058129835.1 Hydra viridissima
TGTTAAAAAAAAAACACTTGCTCACTGGAAAAAACACTTGTTCTGTTAAAAAAAAAACACTTGCTCACTGGAAAAAACACTTGTTCTGTTAAAAAAAAAACACTTGCTCACTGGAAAAAACACTTGTTCGGTTTAAGAAACGCTTGTTCGGTAAAAAAAAACTCTTGTCCGGTTAACCCTAACCCTAACGGTTAACAAATACCCCGCCGATTAATGAGTTACGCGGCTGCTTAGGAAGTCCTCGGTCGGTTATGAAAACACCCAACCGCTTAACCCTTTCATGCACCAATTATTTTTCTGTAACTAACATAACTCATAAAAAAACATCTACAAAATGACAGTGGAACTATGAAATGTTAAATTAGACTTTTTCTACAGCCTTTTTCAACTCTCATTTATAAAACAATATTGTTTTCAATCGGTTAGAATGCACCATTTGAATTGGGGAAGCTTAGCTTGATTTATTGTTATACAACAACCCAGCACATGAAATGGTTAAAGAAATACCCACCTGCCTAAGTATCCTTAAAAAAAAGTATCCTTAAAAAAAAATAAAACCCTCTGTCTCTTGAACATAAATGCAAAAATCATTTAAAAAAGCAAATTCATTTTCAAAAACGTTTAAAAAGTGTAAACCACTTATTAAAAGAAGACTTTACAAAATACTTCACTGCTATTTAAAAAATACTACACATCTATTTCAGAAATTCCATACCACACTACAAAATGAATTTCAAAAACATTTGTTTGTTTGCAAGACAGAAGTTTTCATTACAGAAGACGCTGAATCCATTTTAAAAAGATGCACAGTGAAAAATGCCTACTTTTTATTTTTTTCAAAGGCTCGGTCACTTTCAAAAACTGCAGTCCCTTTTAGAAAAAAAAGAAGTCTTTAATTAAGAAGCAAAAGGTCTCTTTAAAAAAGAAATACAAGTTTTCATTTTAAGAATGGTAGATGTGACTTAACCAACAATTTTAAGTCACATTTAAAGAAACACATTAAGTCGCTTTAAAATATATAATAAGTCACATTCAAGAAGCTTCATATCACTTTAAAAGGGCTTAAGCCACTTTAAAAGTCTCTTAAATGTCTAGCTCACTCACTCACTCACTCACTCACTCACTCACTCACTCACTCACTGCATGATCAAAGTCTTTTAAAAAGACTATTCATGTTTGAAAAGTGCTATTTCACTTTTGCTATTTCCAAATAAATAAAAAGTTTACATCACTCTCAAAAAATGCAAAGCTGCTTAAGAAGAAAAAGCTAGGTCACTTTTAAAAAAGATAACTTCATTTGTAAAAAGAACATCAAGGCGGTTAAGAGTTCTCTGCTCACCAAAACCAAAACAAAAGGCTAAGTCGCTTTAGAATGTAAAACCAACTGCAAACCATTTTAAAAGGGTTTAAAGCCAGTTTAAAAGTCTCACCAGAGATGTCCAGCTCACTGGAACAAAGTCTTTTAAAAAGATTATTCGCATCAGAAAACAGCTAGCTCACTTTCAAAAGTGTTGCTTTAGAAAGAAGCTAGTTCGCTTTTAGAAACAAAAACTTCATTTCTAAGATGAAAATCGATTAAGAGTTGTCTGCAAAACAAAACCAAAAGCTTATTTGATTTAAAGAAACAAAAAACGTTTAAATGGATCCAAATTGACATTGTGAAGTAGAGCAACTTTAGAAATACAACAAATCATATTTTTAAAATTTTGCCACTTTAAACGCAACCCTAACCCTAACCCTAACCCTAACGCTATATCATATTTAAAAAAGAGCCTAAGTCACTTTAAAAAGGTCACATCATTTAGACAACACGAAGCTGTTAGTCCAAACGACTTGCAGCATCACCATCACCATCATTGTCAGCAGCAGCAGCAGCAGCAGCAGCAGCAGCAGCAGACGGAGAAAAAAATGCAAATTCAAAAGGTCTTCCTAGGAAACTGTCTTCGAAATCAATCAGAAAATAACATCATCATTGCAAAACAAAACAAAAAACAAAAGGAGGTGTTTGCATTTAAAAAGCTCTCTCAAAAGACAAACGAATACGACTTACTCATTGATTGGTTGAAACTTGCTGCTAAGATGAGCTTCCTTTTGTTACATCACAGGGATGCATAACTGTACAGCCACAACATCTACCCAGCATTACCTCACTCAAAACTAACTAAACACTGTCTCATTCTTAGAAACGAAACATTCTTTAACTTAGCTTAGAGTAGGTAAGGTTAAATAGGTCTATTAAAAGAGAGCTGAAATTCTTAGCTCCCTGCTGATTGTTTTCTTCTATGCATTTCCTTCTTTTTCCAGCTCCTTTATAGTTTGGCTCCTTTATAGTTTGGCTTTATCAATGTAATGCCGTTATTCTAACCCTAACCCTAACCCTAGCCCTAACCCTAACCCTAAATCCTGACTCCTCTTCTTCCAACTTTTTGTAGCTACTTTCATATCAACTCGAATGTTTCTCCCTTACGCTTTTTCTAACTTTCTTATGGAGTTTTCGTCT
>NW_028324313.1:10118078-10120578 GCF_058129835.1 Hydra viridissima
GAGCGCTTCTAATGCTTTACACCAACACCAGAGAAGCTACCAGCAAACTGCTAGAGCTGTGCTGCGTTTGCTCTCGTCTTCTCCATGAACATTCAATTTTTAATGGGACAAGAGTTTAAGTTTTTAAAAAGAGTCCGACTTGTTTGCAAAACGTCCAAGAAACATTTGCAAAGTCACAAAAATCGTAGAAAACGCTAAGTCGGTTAAGAAAACGTATTCGCCTATAAAAATGCTCAGTTACTTAAGAAGATGCATGCTCGGTTAAAATATCGCTAGGCAACTCAAGAAATTCCTCTTTCGATAGTAAAATGGCTCGTGCGGTTAAAAAAAGTGTTCGTTTAATAAAGTGTTCTTTCGCCTAACAAAATAACCCTAACGGTTAAAAAAACTTTTAAAAAGTTCCTCGCTCGGTTTAAAAAATACTCAGCCTTGTTCGATTAAAAAAAAAAGCTTGTGCGGTTAAATTTACAATTGTTCTGTTAAAAAAAAAAAACCTGTAACCCTAACCCTAACCCTAACCCTAACCCTAACCCTAACCCTAACCCTAGCCCTAACCCTAACGGTTAAAAAAAACGCTTGTGCGGTTAAAAAAAAAACACTTGTTCAGTTAAAGAAACGGTGGTACGGTTAAAAAAACCCTTGTTCGGTTAAAAAAGCACTTGTTCGCTTAAAAAAATAGTTGCTCGGTTAAAAAACCGTCTTACGGTTAAAAAAAACTCTTGTTCGGTTAAAGAAACCGTGGTACGGTTAAAAAAACCCGTTTTCGGTAAAAAAAAAAAAAAAAAAAAAAAGCACTTGTTTGTTTAAAAACACTTGTTCTGTTAAAAAAAAAACACTTGCTCACTGGAAAAAACACTTGTTCTGTTAAAAAAAAAACACTTGCTCACTGGAAAAAACACTTGTTCTGTTAAAAAAAAAACACTTGCTCACTGGAAAAAACACTTGTTCTGTTAAAAAAAAAACACTTGCTCACTGGAAAAAACACTTGTTCTGTTAAAAAAAAAACACTTGCTCACTGGAAAAAACACTTGTTCGGTTTAAGAAACGCTTGTTCGGTAAAAAAAAACTCTTGTCCGGTTAACCCTAACCCTAACGGTTAACAAATACCCCGCCGATTAATGAGTTACGCGGCTGCTTAGGAAGTCCTCGGTCGGTTATGAAAACACCCAACCGCTTAACCCTTTCATGCACCAATTATTTTTCTGTAACTAACATAACTCATAAAAAAACATCTACAAAATGACAGTGGAACTATGAAATGTTAAATTAGACTTTTTCTACAGCCTTTTTCAACTCTCATTTATAAAACAATATTGTTTTCAATCGGTTAGAATGCACCATTTGAATTGGGGAAGCTTAGCTTGATTTATTGTTATACAACAACCCAGCACATGAAATGGTTAAAGAAATACCCACCTGCCTAAGTATCCTTAAAAAAAAGTATCCTTAAAAAAAAATAAAACCCTCTGTCTCTTGAACATAAATGCAAAAATCATTTAAAAAAGCAAATTCATTTTCAAAAACGTTTAAAAAGTGTAAACCACTTATTAAAAGAAGACTTTACAAAATACTTCACTGCTATTTAAAAAATACTACACATCTATTTCAGAAATTCCATACCACACTACAAAATGAATTTCAAAAACATTTGTTTGTTTGCAAGACAGAAGTTTTCATTACAGAAGACGCTGAATCCATTTTAAAAAGATGCACAGTGAAAAATGCCTACTTTTTATTTTTTTCAAAGGCTCGGTCACTTTCAAAAACTGCAGTCCCTTTTAGAAAAAAAAGAAGTCTTTAATTAAGAAGCAAAAGGTCTCTTTAAAAAAGAAATACAAGTTTTCATTTTAAGAATGGTAGATGTGACTTAACCAACAATTTTAAGTCACATTTAAAGAAACACATTAAGTCGCTTTAAAATATATAATAAGTCACATTCAAGAAGCTTCATATCACTTTAAAAGGGCTTAAGCCACTTTAAAAGTCTCTTAAATGTCTAGCTCACTCACTCACTCACTCACTCACTCACTCACTCACTCACTCACTGCATGATCAAAGTCTTTTAAAAAGACTATTCATGTTTGAAAAGTGCTATTTCACTTTTGCTATTTCCAAATAAATAAAAAGTTTACATCACTCTCAAAAAATGCAAAGCTGCTTAAGAAGAAAAAGCTAGGTCACTTTTAAAAAAGATAACTTCATTTGTAAAAAGAACATCAAGGCGGTTAAGAGTTCTCTGCTCACCAAAACCAAAACAAAAGGCTAAGTCGCTTTAGAATGTAAAACCAACTGCAAACCATTTTAAAAGGGTTTAAAGCCAGTTTAAAAGTCTCACCAGAGATGTCCAGCTCACTGGAACAAAGTCTTTTAAAAAGATTATTCGCATCAGAAAACAGCTAGCTCACTTTCAAAAGTGTTGCTTTAGAAAGAAGCTAGTTCGCTTTTAGAAACAAAAACTTCATTTCTAAGATGAAAATCGATTAAGAGTTGTCTGCAAAAC
>NW_028324313.1:10130578-10133078 GCF_058129835.1 Hydra viridissima
ATACTACACATCTATTTCAGAAATTCCATACCACACTACAAAATGAATTTCAAAAACATTTGTTTGTTTGCAAGACAGAAGTTTTCATTACAGAAGACGCTGAATCCATTTTAAAAAGATGCACAGTGAAAAATGCCTACTTTTTATTTTTTTCAAAGGCTCGGTCACTTTCAAAAACTGCAGTCCCTTTTAGAAAAAAAAGAAGTCTTTAATTAAGAAGCAAAAGGTCTCTTTAAAAAAGAAATACAAGTTTTCATTTTAAGAATGGTAGATGTGACTTAACCAACAATTTTAAGTCACATTTAAAGAAACACATTAAGTCGCTTTAAAATATATAATAAGTCACATTCAAGAAGCTTCATATCACTTTAAAAGGGCTTAAGCCACTTTAAAAGTCTCTTAAATGTCTAGCTCACTCACTCACTCACTCACTCACTCACTCACTCACTCACTCACTGCATGATCAAAGTCTTTTAAAAAGACTATTCATGTTTGAAAAGTGCTATTTCACTTTTGCTATTTCCAAATAAATAAAAAGTTTACATCACTCTCAAAAAATGCAAAGCTGCTTAAGAAGAAAAAGCTAGGTCACTTTTAAAAAAGATAACTTCATTTGTAAAAAGAACATCAAGGCGGTTAAGAGTTCTCTGCTCACCAAAACCAAAACAAAAGGCTAAGTCGCTTTAGAATGTAAAACCAACTGCAAACCATTTTAAAAGGGTTTAAAGCCAGTTTAAAAGTCTCACCAGAGATGTCCAGCTCACTGGAACAAAGTCTTTTAAAAAGATTATTCGCATCAGAAAACAGCTAGCTCACTTTCAAAAGTGTTGCTTTAGAAAGAAGCTAGTTCGCTTTTAGAAACAAAAACTTCATTTCTAAGATGAAAATCGATTAAGAGTTGTCTGCAAAACAAAACCAAAAGCTTATTTGATTTAAAGAAACAAAAAACGTTTAAATGGATCCAAATTGACATTGTGAAGTAGAGCAACTTTAGAAATACAACAAATCATATTTTTAAAATTTTGCCACTTTAAACGCAACCCTAACCCTAACCCTAACCCTAACGCTATATCATATTTAAAAAAGAGCCTAAGTCACTTTAAAAAGGTCACATCATTTAGACAACACGAAGCTGTTAGTCCAAACGACTTGCAGCATCACCATCACCATCATTGTCAGCAGCAGCAGCAGCAGCAGCAGCAGCAGCAGCAGACGGAGAAAAAAATGCAAATTCAAAAGGTCTTCCTAGGAAACTGTCTTCGAAATCAATCAGAAAATAACATCATCATTGCAAAACAAAACAAAAAACAAAAGGAGGTGTTTGCATTTAAAAAGCTCTCTCAAAAGACAAACGAATACGACTTACTCATTGATTGGTTGAAACTTGCTGCTAAGATGAGCTTCCTTTTGTTACATCACAGGGATGCATAACTGTACAGCCACAACATCTACCCAGCATTACCTCACTCAAAACTAACTAAACACTGTCTCATTCTTAGAAACGAAACATTCTTTAACTTAGCTTAGAGTAGGTAAGGTTAAATAGGTCTATTAAAAGAGAGCTGAAATTCTTAGCTCCCTGCTGATTGTTTTCTTCTATGCATTTCCTTCTTTTTCCAGCTCCTTTATAGTTTGGCTCCTTTATAGTTTGGCTTTATCAATGTAATGCCGTTATTCTAACCCTAACCCTAACCCTAGCCCTAACCCTAACCCTAAATCCTGACTCCTCTTCTTCCAACTTTTTGTAGCTACTTTCATATCAACTCGAATGTTTCTCCCTTACGCTTTTTCTAACTTTCTTATGGAGTTTTCGTCTTACGGAGGTTATGCTTCTTTTCTTCTTTTCGCTCTGCCAATCGTCATGCAATATTCTGCCCAACAACACAAATACTACGAAAATCGTAAATATTATTCCTCTTCGCTATCGCAAAGCACCTCTACTAGATGAGAAGTTAGCTTGGAATTCATAACATGTGCAATAATCCATTCAACAAAAATTGAACGGCTGCGCTCTTAAGAATGTTGTACAAATGGATTATTATCTCAGGTCCAGTGAAGAGGCATTAGGGCCAATATCGGGAAAAATTACTGCTGCTGTGAAGCAGAGAAAATTATAAACTGTGATAAAAGTAATAAGCTTATTTGGTAAAACTGATAAAGTTCATTTAGTTTTTGCTAATTGCGCACTTACGCATTGACTTTCATCGAAGCTGCGCTCACAGTTTAAATCAGCAATAAGCCCAGGCTCACGCCTAAAGCTGCGTCACCACAAGCAGCTCTATAACATGGCCATTGAACGTACTTACTTATCAACAGATCTTACTTAGTTCTGTTAGATCCTACTTAGGCCTGTTAACAGAACTTACTTATCAACAGATCATTAGGTCTGTTAGGGTATATCCATATTGAGAGATACGCACGATTGCAGAGCAACAACATCTACGTAACATACCGTTTTATCACAGATATGACGCGTGCGGTTTAGTTATTGGTAAATATA
>NW_028324313.1:10140578-10143078 GCF_058129835.1 Hydra viridissima
GTTGCTCGGTTAAAAAACCGTCTTACGGTTAAAAAAAACTCTTGTTCGGTTAAAGAAACCGTGGTACGGTTAAAAAAACCCGTTTTCGGTAAAAAAAAAAAAAAAAAAAAAAAGCACTTGTTTGTTTAAAAACACTTGTTCTGTTAAAAAAAAAACACTTGCTCACTGGAAAAAACACTTGTTCTGTTAAAAAAAAAACACTTGCTCACTGGAAAAAACACTTGTTCTGTTAAAAAAAAAACACTTGCTCACTGGAAAAAACACTTGTTCTGTTAAAAAAAAAACACTTGCTCACTGGAAAAAACACTTGTTCTGTTAAAAAAAAAACACTTGCTCACTGGAAAAAACACTTGTTCGGTTTAAGAAACGCTTGTTCGGTAAAAAAAAACTCTTGTCCGGTTAACCCTAACCCTAACGGTTAACAAATACCCCGCCGATTAATGAGTTACGCGGCTGCTTAGGAAGTCCTCGGTCGGTTATGAAAACACCCAACCGCTTAACCCTTTCATGCACCAATTATTTTTCTGTAACTAACATAACTCATAAAAAAACATCTACAAAATGACAGTGGAACTATGAAATGTTAAATTAGACTTTTTCTACAGCCTTTTTCAACTCTCATTTATAAAACAATATTGTTTTCAATCGGTTAGAATGCACCATTTGAATTGGGGAAGCTTAGCTTGATTTATTGTTATACAACAACCCAGCACATGAAATGGTTAAAGAAATACCCACCTGCCTAAGTATCCTTAAAAAAAAGTATCCTTAAAAAAAAATAAAACCCTCTGTCTCTTGAACATAAATGCAAAAATCATTTAAAAAAGCAAATTCATTTTCAAAAACGTTTAAAAAGTGTAAACCACTTATTAAAAGAAGACTTTACAAAATACTTCACTGCTATTTAAAAAATACTACACATCTATTTCAGAAATTCCATACCACACTACAAAATGAATTTCAAAAACATTTGTTTGTTTGCAAGACAGAAGTTTTCATTACAGAAGACGCTGAATCCATTTTAAAAAGATGCACAGTGAAAAATGCCTACTTTTTATTTTTTTCAAAGGCTCGGTCACTTTCAAAAACTGCAGTCCCTTTTAGAAAAAAAAGAAGTCTTTAATTAAGAAGCAAAAGGTCTCTTTAAAAAAGAAATACAAGTTTTCATTTTAAGAATGGTAGATGTGACTTAACCAACAATTTTAAGTCACATTTAAAGAAACACATTAAGTCGCTTTAAAATATATAATAAGTCACATTCAAGAAGCTTCATATCACTTTAAAAGGGCTTAAGCCACTTTAAAAGTCTCTTAAATGTCTAGCTCACTCACTCACTCACTCACTCACTCACTCACTCACTCACTCACTGCATGATCAAAGTCTTTTAAAAAGACTATTCATGTTTGAAAAGTGCTATTTCACTTTTGCTATTTCCAAATAAATAAAAAGTTTACATCACTCTCAAAAAATGCAAAGCTGCTTAAGAAGAAAAAGCTAGGTCACTTTTAAAAAAGATAACTTCATTTGTAAAAAGAACATCAAGGCGGTTAAGAGTTCTCTGCTCACCAAAACCAAAACAAAAGGCTAAGTCGCTTTAGAATGTAAAACCAACTGCAAACCATTTTAAAAGGGTTTAAAGCCAGTTTAAAAGTCTCACCAGAGATGTCCAGCTCACTGGAACAAAGTCTTTTAAAAAGATTATTCGCATCAGAAAACAGCTAGCTCACTTTCAAAAGTGTTGCTTTAGAAAGAAGCTAGTTCGCTTTTAGAAACAAAAACTTCATTTCTAAGATGAAAATCGATTAAGAGTTGTCTGCAAAACAAAACCAAAAGCTTATTTGATTTAAAGAAACAAAAAACGTTTAAATGGATCCAAATTGACATTGTGAAGTAGAGCAACTTTAGAAATACAACAAATCATATTTTTAAAATTTTGCCACTTTAAACGCAACCCTAACCCTAACCCTAACCCTAACGCTATATCATATTTAAAAAAGAGCCTAAGTCACTTTAAAAAGGTCACATCATTTAGACAACACGAAGCTGTTAGTCCAAACGACTTGCAGCATCACCATCACCATCATTGTCAGCAGCAGCAGCAGCAGCAGCAGCAGCAGCAGCAGACGGAGAAAAAAATGCAAATTCAAAAGGTCTTCCTAGGAAACTGTCTTCGAAATCAATCAGAAAATAACATCATCATTGCAAAACAAAACAAAAAACAAAAGGAGGTGTTTGCATTTAAAAAGCTCTCTCAAAAGACAAACGAATACGACTTACTCATTGATTGGTTGAAACTTGCTGCTAAGATGAGCTTCCTTTTGTTACATCACAGGGATGCATAACTGTACAGCCACAACATCTACCCAGCATTACCTCACTCAAAACTAACTAAACACTGTCTCATTCTTAGAAACGAAACATTCTTTAACTTAGCTTAGAGTAGGTAAGGTTAAATAGGTCTATTAAAAGAGAGCTGAAATTCTTAGCTCCCTGCTGATTG
>NW_028324313.1:10158485-10160985 GCF_058129835.1 Hydra viridissima
TGAGTGAGTGAGTGAGTGAGTGAGTGAGTGAGAGTGAGTGAGTGAGTGAGTGAGTGAGCTAGACATTTAAGAGACTTTTAAAGTGACTTAAGCCCTTTTAAAGTGATATGAAGCTTCTTGAATGTGACTTATTATATATTTTAAAGCGACTTAATGTGTTTCTTTAAATGTGAGTTAAAATTGTTGGTTAAGTCACATCTACCATTCTTAAAATGAAAACTTGTATTTCTTTTTTAAAGAGACCTTTTGCTTCTTAATTAAAGACTTCTTTTTTTTCTAAAAGGGACTGCAATTTTTGAAAGTGACCGAGCCTTTGAAAAAAATAAAAAGTAGGCATTTTTCACTGTGCATCTTTTTAAAATGGATTCAGCGTCTTCTGTAATGAAAACTTCTGTCTTGAAAACAAACAAATGTTTTTGAAATTCATTTTGTAGTGTGGTTTGGAATTTCTGAAATAGATGTGTAGTATTTTTTAAATAGCAGTGAAGTATTTTGTAAAGTCTTCTTTTAATAAGTGGTTTACACTTTTTAAACGTTTTTGAAAATGAATTTGCTTTTTTAAATGATTTTTGCATTTATGTTCAAGAGACAGAGGGTTTTATTTTTTTTTAAGGATACTAGATTTTCCTAGGATACTGGGTATTTTCTTAGGCAGGTGGGTATTTCTTTAACCATTTCATGCGCTGGGTTGTTGTATAACAAAATCAAGCTAAGCTTCCCCAATTCAAATGGTGCATTCTAACCGATTGAAAACAATATTGTTTTATAAATGAGAGTTGAAAAAGGCTGTAGAAAAAGTCTAATTTAACATTTCATAGTACCACTGTCATTTTGTAGATGTTTTTTTATGAGTTATGTTAGTTACAGAAAAATAATTGGTGCATGAAAGAGTTAAGCGGTTGGGTGTTTTCATAACCGACCGAGGATTTTCCTAAGCAGCCGCGTAACTCATTAATCGGCGGGGTATTTGTTAACCGTTAGGGTTAGGGTTAACCGGACAAGAGTTTTTTTTTACCGAACAAGCGTTTCTTTAACCGAACAAGTGTTTTTTCCAGTGAGCAAGTGATTTTTTTTTTAACAGAACAAGTGTTTTTAAACGAACAAGTGCTTTTTTTTTTTTTTTTTTTTACCGAAAGCGGGTTTTTTTAACCGTACCACGGTTTCTTTAACCGAACTAGAGTTTTTTTTAACCGTAAGACGGTTTTTTAACCGAGCAACTATTTTTTTAAGCGAACAAGTGCTTTTTTAACCGAACAAGGGTTTTTTTAACCGTACCACCGTTTCTTTAACTGAACAAGTGTTTTTTTTTAACCGCACAAGCGTTTTTTTTAACCGTTAGGGTTAGGGCTAGGGTTAGGGTTAGGGTTAGGGTTAGGGTTAGGGTTAGGGTTACAGGTTTTTTTTTTTAACAGAACACTTGTAAATTTAACCGCACAAGCGTTTTTTTTTAATCGAGCAAGGCTGAGTATTTTCTAAACCGAGCGAGGAACTTTTTAAGAGTTTTTTTAACCGTTAGGGTTATTTTGTTAGGCGAAAGAACACTTTATTAAACGAACACTTTTTTTAACCGCACGAGCCTTTTTACTATCGAAAGAGGAATTTCTTGAGTTGCCTAGCGATATTTTAACCGAGCATGCATCTTCTTAAGTAACTGAGCATTTTTATAGGCGAACACGTTTTCTTAACTGACTTAGCGTTTTCTACGATTTTTGTGACTTTGCAAATGTTTCTTGGACGTTTTGCAAACAAGTCGGACTCTTTTTAAAAACTTAAACTCTTGTCCCATTAAAAATTGAATGTTCATGGAGAAGACGAGAGCAAACGCAGCACAGCTCTAGCAGTTTGCTGGTAGCTTCTCTGGTGTTGGTGTAAAGCATTAGAAGCGCTCCGTTGTCGCTGTTGAGACGTTTGACAGTGCTTTTTCGGCGGACGGTTCTAGATGCGTTGGTGTCGTGCGGTTTAAGTGACTCGAGAGTCCAGAGGAAGTATTATTCGTCCTCTGCAATTGGCGTTGTGCGTTGTATGGGCTTGCCAGAATGCGTTTAGCGGCGAGAGATCGAATAGATTCTCTTTTCTAGCGTGGTTCAGGTCGATTGTTCCTCGTCGGTGTGAGCTTCGTGTTTACACCGCACCGAGACGTAGTCCCTGTTCCCTGTTAGAATTGCCACTGACGGGCAAACTGAATGAGCGCAGAGAGCTGCACAAGCGTTCGCGTTTGCGACGACTCTGCTGTGCTTCGATGTTAAACACATATCGGTTTACGGACGAATACGGCAAAAACGAAGAGGCGCTCAGGCGCTTTCATCGTTTTGTCCGCTATTTGCCAAAGAGCGACGGCTTTGCCGCGCGCTCTTGACGATAGTTACCTGGTTGATCCTGCCAGTAGTCATATGCTTGTCTCAAAGATTAAGCCATGCATGTCTAAGTATAAGCACTTGTACTGTGAAACTGCGAATGGCTCATTAAATCAGTTATCGTTTATTTGATTGTACTTTACTAC
>NW_028324313.1:10168485-10170985 GCF_058129835.1 Hydra viridissima
TGCTGCTGCTGACAATGATGGTGATGGTGATGCTGCAAGTTGTTTGGACTAACAGCTTCGTGTTGTCTAAATGATGTGACCTTTTTAATGTGACTTAGGCTCTTTTTTAAATATGATATAGCGTTAGGGTTAGGGTTAGGGTTAGGCTTGCGTTTAAAGTGGCTTACGACCTTTGCAATGTGCAAAATTTTAAAAATGTGATTTGTTGTATTTCTAAAGTTGCTCTACTTCACAATGTGAATTTGAATCCATTTAAACGTTTTTTGTTTCTTTAAATCAAATAAGCTTTTGGTTTTGTTTCGCAGACAACTCTTAATCGATTTTCATCTTAGAAATGAAGTTTTTGTTTCTAAAAGCGAACTAGCTTCTTTCTAAAGCAACACTTTTGAAAGTGAGCTAGCTGTTTTCTGATGCGAATAATCTTTTTAAAAGACTTTGTTCCAGTGAGCTGGACATCTCTGGTGAGACTTTTAAACTGGCTTTAAACCCTTTTAAAATGGTTTGCAGTTGGTTTTACATTCTAAAGCGACTTAGCCTTTTGTTTTGGTTTTGGTGAGCAGAGAACTCTTAACCGACTTGATGTTCTTTTTACAAATGAAGTTATCTTTTTTAAAAGTGACCTAGCTTTTTCTTAAGCAGCTTTGCATTTTTTTGAGAGTGATGTAAACTTTTTATTTATTTGGAAATAGCAAAAGTGAAATAGCACTTTTCAAACATGAATAGTCTTTTTAAAAGACTTTGATCATGCAGTGAGTGAGTGAGTGAGTGAGTGAGTGAGTGAGTGAGTGAGTGAGTGAGTGAGTGAGAGTGAGTGAGTGAGTGAGTGAGTGAGCTAGACATTTAAGAGACTTTTAAAGTGACTTAAGCCCTTTTAAAGTGATATGAAGCTTCTTGAATGTGACTTATTATATATTTTAAAGCGACTTAATGTGTTTCTTTAAATGTGAGTTAAAATTGTTGGTTAAGTCACATCTACCATTCTTAAAATGAAAACTTGTATTTCTTTTTTAAAGAGACCTTTTGCTTCTTAATTAAAGACTTCTTTTTTTTCTAAAAGGGACTGCAATTTTTGAAAGTGACCGAGCCTTTGAAAAAAATAAAAAGTAGGCATTTTTCACTGTGCATCTTTTTAAAATGGATTCAGCGTCTTCTGTAATGAAAACTTCTGTCTTGAAAACAAACAAATGTTTTTGAAATTCATTTTGTAGTGTGGTTTGGAATTTCTGAAATAGATGTGTAGTATTTTTTAAATAGCAGTGAAGTATTTTGTAAAGTCTTCTTTTAATAAGTGGTTTACACTTTTTAAACGTTTTTGAAAATGAATTTGCTTTTTTAAATGATTTTTGCATTTATGTTCAAGAGACAGAGGGTTTTATTTTTTTTTAAGGATACTAGATTTTCCTAGGATACTGGGTATTTTCTTAGGCAGGTGGGTATTTCTTTAACCATTTCATGCGCTGGGTTGTTGTATAACAACAAATCAAGCTAAGCTTCCCCAATTCAAATGGTGCATTCTAACCGATTGAAAACAATATTGTTTTATAAATGAGAGTTGAAAAAGGCTGTAGAAAAAGTCTAATTTAACATTTCATAGTACCACTGTCATTTTGTAGATGTTTTTTTATGAGTTATGTTAGTTACAGAAAAATAATTGGTGCATGAAAGAGTTAAGCGGTTGGGTGTTTTCATAACCGACCGAGGATTTTCCTAAGCAGCCGCGTAACTCATTAATCGGCGGGGTATTTGTTAACCGTTAGGGTTAGGGTTAACCGGACAAGAGTTTTTTTTTACCGAACAAGCGTTTCTTTAACCGAACAAGTGTTTTTTCCAGTGAGCAAGTGATTTTTTTTTTAACAGAACAAGTGTTTTTAAACGAACAAGTGCTTTTTTTTTTTTTTTTTTTTACCGAAAGCGGGTTTTTTTAACCGTACCACGGTTTCTTTAACCGAACTAGAGTTTTTTTTAACCGTAAGACGGTTTTTTAACCGAGCAACTATTTTTTTTAAGCGAACAAGTGCTTTTTTAACCGAACAAGGGTTTTTTTAACCGTACCACCGTTTCTTTAACTGAACAAGTGTTTTTTTTTAACCGCACAAGCGTTTTTTTTAACCGTTAGGGTTAGGGCTAGGGTTAGGGTTAGGGTTAGGGTTAGGGTTAGGGTTAGGGTTACAGGTTTTTTTTTTTAACAGAACACTTGTAAATTTAACCGCACAAGCGTTTTTTTTTAATCGAGCAAGGCTGAGTATTTTCTAAACCGAGCGAGGAACTTTTTAAGAGTTTTTTTAACCGTTAGGGTTATTTTGTTAGGCGAAAGAACACTTTATTAAACGAACACTTTTTTTAACCGCACGAGCCTTTTTACTATCGAAAGAGGAATTTCTTGAGTTGCCTAGCGATATTTTAACCGAGCATGCATCTTCTTAAGTAACTGAGCATTTTTATAGGCGAACACGTTTTCTTAACTGACTTAGCGTTTTCTACGATTTTTGTGACTTTGCAA
>NW_028324313.1:10178485-10180985 GCF_058129835.1 Hydra viridissima
GAATAATATTGACGATTTTCGTAGTATTTGTGTTGTTGGGAAAGAAAAAGGTAGATTCACGTGGGTGGTAGATTGCAAGACGATTGGTAGAGCGAAAAGAACAAAAGAACCATAACCTCCGTAAGACGAAAACTCCATAAGAAACTTAGAAAAAGCCTAACGGAGAGACATTTGGCTTGATATGAAAATAGCTACAAAAAGTTGGAACAAGAGGAGTCAGGATTAGGGTTAGGGCTAGGGTTAGGGTTAGGGTTAGAATAACGGCATTATATTGATAAATTCAAAACCGTTAGGGTTCAAACTCTAAGGGAGCTGGAAAAAGAAGGAAATGTATAGAAGAAAACAATCAGCAGGGAGCTAAGAATTTCAGCTATCTTTTAACAGACCTATTTAACCTTAGCTACTCTAAGCTAAGTTAAACAATGTTTCGTTTCTAAGAATGAGACAGTGTTTAGTTAGTTTTGAGTGAGGTAATGCTGGGTAGATGTTGTGGCTGTACAATTATGCATCCCTGTGATGTAACAAAAGGAAGCTCATCTTAGCAGCAAGTTTCAACCAATCAATGAGTAAGTCGTATTCGTTTGTCTTTTGAGAGAGCTTTTTAAATGCAAACACCTCCTTTTGTTTTTTGTTTTGTTTTGCAATGATGATGTTATTTTCTGATTGATTTCGAAGACTGTTTCCTTGGAAGACCTTTTGAATTTGCATTTTTTTCTCCGTCGTCTGCTGCTGCTGCTGCTGCTGCTGCTGCTGCTGCTGCTGCTGCTGCTGCTGCTGCTGCTGACAATGATGGTGATGGTGATGCTGCAAGTTGTTTGGACTAACAGCTTCGTGTTGTCTAAATGATGTGACCTTTTTAATGTGACTTAGGCTCTTTTTTAAATATGATATAGCGTTAGGGTTAGGGTTAGGGTTAGGCTTGCGTTTAAAGTGGCTTACGACCTTTGCAATGTGCAAAATTTTAAAAATGTGATTTGTTGTATTTCTAAAGTTGCTCTACTTCACAATGTGAATTTGAATCCATTTAAACGTTTTTTGTTTCTTTAAATCAAATAAGCTTTTGGTTTTGTTTCGCAGACAACTCTTAATCGATTTTCATCTTAGAAATGAAGTTTTTGTTTCTAAAAGCGAACTAGCTTCTTTCTAAAGCAACACTTTTGAAAGTGAGCTAGCTGTTTTCTGATGCGAATAATCTTTTTAAAAGACTTTGTTCCAGTGAGCTGGACATCTCTGGTGAGACTTTTAAACTGGCTTTAAACCCTTTTAAAATGGTTTGCAGTTGGTTTTACATTCTAAAGCGACTTAGCCTTTTGTTTTGGTTTTGGTGAGCAGAGAACTCTTAACCGACTTGATGTTCTTTTTACAAATGAAGTTATCTTTTTTAAAAGTGACCTAGCTTTTTCTTAAGCAGCTTTGCATTTTTTTGAGAGTGATGTAAACTTTTTATTTATTTGGAAATAGCAAAAGTGAAATAGCACTTTTCAAACATGAATAGTCTTTTTAAAAGACTTTGATCATGCAGTGAGTGAGTGAGTGAGTGAGTGAGTGAGTGAGTGAGTGAGTGAGTGAGTGAGTGAGAGTGAGTGAGTGAGTGAGTGAGTGAGCTAGACAGTTAAGAGACTTTTAAAGTGACTTAAGCCCTTTTAAAGTGATATGAAGCTTCTTGAATGTGACTTATTATATATTTTAAAGCGACTTAATGTGTTTCTTTAAATGTGAGTTAAAATTGTTGGTTAAGTCACATCTACCATTCTTAAAATGAAAACTTGTATTTCTTTTTTAAAGAGACCTTTTGCTTCTTAATTAAAGACTTCTTTTTTTTCTAAAAGGGACTGCAATTTTTGAAAGTGACCGAGCCTTTGAAAAAAATAAAAAGTAGGCATTTTTCACTGTGCATCTTTTTAAAATGGATTCAGCGTCTTCTGTAATGAAAACTTCTGTCTTGAAAACAAACAAATGTTTTTGAAATTCATTTTGTAGTGTGGTTTGGAATTTCTGAAATAGATGTGTAGTATTTTTTAAATAGCAGTGAAGTATTTTGTAAAGTCTTCTTTTAATAAGTGGTTTACACTTTTTAAACGTTTTTGAAAATGAATTTGCTTTTTTAAATGATTTTTGCATTTATGTTCAAGAGACAGAGGGTTTTATTTTTTTTTAAGGATACTAGATTTTCCTAGGATACTGGGTATTTTCTTAGGCAGGTGGGTATTTCTTTAACCATTTCATGCGCTGGGTTGTTGTATAACAACAAATCAAGCTAAGCTTCCCCAATTCAAATGGTGCATTCTAACCGATTGAAAACAATATTGTTTTATAAATGAGAGTTGAAAAAGGCTGTAGAAAAAGTCTAATTTAACATTTCATAGTACCACTGTCATTTTGTAGATGTTTTTTTATGAGTTATGTTAGTTACAGAAAAATAATTGGTGCATGAAAGAGTTAAGCGGTTGGGTGTTTTCATAACCGACCGAGGATTTTCCTAAGCAGCCGCGTAACTCAT
>NW_028324313.1:10200985-10203485 GCF_058129835.1 Hydra viridissima
CAATGTGCAAAATTTTAAAAATGTGATTTGTTGTATTTCTAAAGTTGCTCTACTTCACAATGTGAATTTGAATCCATTTAAACGTTTTTTGTTTCTTTAAATCAAATAAGCTTTTGGTTTTGTTTCGCAGACAACTCTTAATCGATTTTCATCTTAGAAATGAAGTTTTTGTTTCTAAAAGCGAACTAGCTTCTTTCTAAAGCAACACTTTTGAAAGTGAGCTAGCTGTTTTCTGATGCGAATAATCTTTTTAAAAGACTTTGTTCCAGTGAGCTGGACATCTCTGGTGAGACTTTTAAACTGGCTTTAAACCCTTTTAAAATGGTTTGCAGTTGGTTTTACATTCTAAAGCGACTTAGCCTTTTGTTTTGGTTTTGGTGAGCAGAGAACTCTTAACCGACTTGATGTTCTTTTTACAAATGAAGTTATCTTTTTTAAAAGTGACCTAGCTTTTTCTTAAGCAGCTTTGCATTTTTTTGAGAGTGATGTAAACTTTTTATTTATTTGGAAATAGCAAAAGTGAAATAGCACTTTTCAAACATGAATAGTCTTTTTAAAAGACTTTGATCATGCAGTGAGTGAGTGGAGTGAGTGAGTGAGTGAGTGAGTGAGTGAGTGAGTGAGTGAGTGAGAGTGAGTGAGTGAGTGAGTGAGTGAGCTAGACATTTAAGAGACTTTTAAAGTGACTTAAGCCCTTTTAAAGTGATATGAAGCTTCTTGAATGTGACTTATTATATATTTTAAAGCGACTTAATGTGTTTCTTTAAATGTGAGTTAAAATTGTTGGTTAAGTCACATCTACCATTCTTAAAATGAAAACTTGTATTTCTTTTTTAAAGAGACCTTTTGCTTCTTAATTAAAGACTTCTTTTTTTTCTAAAAGGGACTGCAATTTTTGAAAGTGACCGAGCCTTTGAAAAAAATAAAAAGTAGGCATTTTTCACTGTGCATCTTTTTAAAATGGATTCAGCGTCTTCTGTAATGAAAACTTCTGTCTTGAAAACAAACAAATGTTTTTGAAATTCATTTTGTAGTGTGGTTTGGAATTTCTGAAATAGATGTGTAGTATTTTTTAAATAGCAGTGAAGTATTTTGTAAAGTCTTCTTTTAATAAGTGGTTTACACTTTTTAAACGTTTTTGAAAATGAATTTGCTTTTTTAAATGATTTTTGCATTTATGTTCAAGAGACAGAGGGTTTTATTTTTTTTTAAGGATACTAGATTTTCCTAGGATACTGGGTATTTTCTTAGGCAGGTGGGTATTTCTTTAACCATTTCATGCGCTGGGTTGTTGTATAACAACAAATCAAGCTAAGCTTCCCCAATTCAAATGGTGCATTCTAACCGATTGAAAACAATATTGTTTTATAAATGAGAGTTGAAAAAGGCTGTAGAAAAAGTCTAATTTAACATTTCATAGTACCACTGTCATTTTGTAGATGTTTTTTTATGAGTTATGTTAGTTACAGAAAAATAATTGGTGCATGAAAGAGTTAAGCGGTTGGGTGTTTTCATAACCGACCGAGGATTTTCCTAAGCAGCCGCGTAACTCATTAATCGGCGGGGTATTTGTTAACCGTTAGGGTTAGGGTTAACCGGACAAGAGTTTTTTTTTACCGAACAAGCGTTTCTTTAACCGAACAAGTGTTTTTTCCAGTGAGCAAGTGATTTTTTTTTTAACAGAACAAGTGTTTTTAAACGAACAAGTGCTTTTTTTTTTTTTTTTTTTTACCGAAAGCGGGTTTTTTTAACCGTACCACGGTTTCTTTAACCGAACTAGAGTTTTTTTTAACCGTAAGACGGTTTTTTAACCGAGCAACTATTTTTTTAAGCGAACAAGTGCTTTTTTAACCGAACAAGGGTTTTTTTAACCGTACCACCGTTTCTTTAACTGAACAAGTGTTTTTTTTTAACCGCACAAGCGTTTTTTTTAACCGTTAGGGTTAGGGCTAGGGTTAGGGTTAGGGTTAGGGTTAGGGTTAGGGTTAGGGTTACAGGTTTTTTTTTTTAACAGAACACTTGTAAATTTAACCGCACAAGCGTTTTTTTTTAATCGAGCAAGGCTGAGTATTTTCTAAACCGAGCGAGGAACTTTTTAAGAGTTTTTTTAACCGTTAGGGTTATTTTGTTAGGCGAAAGAACACTTTATTAAACGAACACTTTTTTTAACCGCACGAGCCTTTTTACTATCGAAAGAGGAATTTCTTGAGTTGCCTAGCGATATTTTAACCGAGCATGCATCTTCTTAAGTAACTGAGCATTTTTATAGGCGAACACGTTTTCTTAACTGACTTAGCGTTTTCTACGATTTTTGTGACTTTGCAAATGTTTCTTGGACGTTTTGCAAACAAGTCGGACTCTTTTTAAAAACTTAAACTCTTGTCCCATTAAAAATTGAATGTTCATGGAGAAGACGAGAGCAAACGCAGCACAGCTCTAGCAGTTTGCTGGTAGCTTCTCTGGTGTTGGTGTAAAGCATTAGAAGCGCTCCGTTGTCGCT
>NW_028324313.1:10210985-10213485 GCF_058129835.1 Hydra viridissima
TGGCTTGATATGAAAATAGCTACAAAAAGTTGGAACAAGAGGAGTCAGGATTAGGGTTAGGGCTAGGGTTAGGGTTAGGGTTAGAATAACGGCATTATATTGATAAATTCAAAACCGTTAGGGTTCAAACTCTAAGGGAGCTGGAAAAAGAAGGAAATGTATAGAAGAAAACAATCAGCAGGGAGCTAAGAATTTCAGCTATCTTTTAACAGACCTATTTAACCTTAGCTACTCTAAGCTAAGTTAAACAATGTTTCGTTTCTAAGAATGAGACAGTGTTTAGTTAGTTTTGAGTGAGGTAATGCTGGGTAGATGTTGTGGCTGTACAATTATGCATCCCTGTGATGTAACAAAAGGAAGCTCATCTTAGCAGCAAGTTTCAACCAATCAATGAGTAAGTCGTATTCGTTTGTCTTTTGAGAGAGCTTTTTAAATGCAAACACCTCCTTTTGTTTTTTGTTTTGTTTTGCAATGATGATGTTATTTTCTGATTGATTTCGAAGACTGTTTCCTTGGAAGACCTTTTGAATTTGCATTTTTTTCTCCGTCGTCTGCTGCTGCTGCTGCTGCTGCTGCTGCTGCTGCTGCTGCTGCTGCTGCTGCTGCTGCTGCTGACAATGATGGTGATGGTGATGCTGCAAGTTGTTTGGACTAACAGCTTCGTGTTGTCTAAATGATGTGACCTTTTTAATGTGACTTAGGCTCTTTTTTAAATATGATATAGCGTTAGGGTTAGGGTTAGGGTTAGGCTTGCGTTTAAAGTGGCTTACGACCTTTGCAATGTGCAAAATTTTAAAAATGTGATTTGTTGTATTTCTAAAGTTGCTCTACTTCACAATGTGAATTTGAATCCATTTAAACGTTTTTTGTTTCTTTAAATCAAATAAGCTTTTGGTTTTGTTTCGCAGACAACTCTTAATCGATTTTCATCTTAGAAATGAAGTTTTTGTTTCTAAAAGCGAACTAGCTTCTTTCTAAAGCAACACTTTTGAAAGTGAGCTAGCTGTTTTCTGATGCGAATAATCTTTTTAAAAGACTTTGTTCCAGTGAGCTGGACATCTCTGGTGAGACTTTTAAACTGGCTTTAAACCCTTTTAAAATGGTTTGCAGTTGGTTTTACATTCTAAAGCGACTTAGCCTTTTGTTTTGGTTTTGGTGAGCAGAGAACTCTTAACCGACTTGATGTTCTTTTTACAAATGAAGTTATCTTTTTTAAAAGTGACCTAGCTTTTTCTTAAGCAGCTTTGCATTTTTTTGAGAGTGATGTAAACTTTTTATTTATTTGGAAATAGCAAAAGTGAAATAGCACTTTTCAAACATGAATATTCTTTTTAAAAGACTTTGATCATGCAGTGAGTGAGTGAGTGAGTGAGTGAGTGAGTGAGTGAGTGAGTGAGTGAGTGAGTGAGAGTGAGTGAGTGAGTGAGTGAGTGAGCTAGACATTTAAGAGACTTTTAAAGTGACTTAAGCCCTTTTAAAGTGATATGAAGCTTCTTGAATGTGACTTATTATATATTTTAAAGCGACTTAATGTGTTTCTTTAAATGTGAGTTAAAATTGTTGGTTAAGTCACATCTACCATTCTTAAAATGAAAACTTGTATTTCTTTTTTAAAGAGACCTTTTGCTTCTTAATTAAAGACTTCTTTTTTTTCTAAAAGGGACTGCAATTTTTGAAAGTGACCGAGCCTTTGAAAAAAATAAAAAGTAGGCATTTTTCACTGTGCATCTTTTTAAAATGGATTCAGCGTCTTCTGTAATGAAAACTTCTGTCTTGAAAACAAACAAATGTTTTTGAAATTCATTTTGTAGTGTGGTTTGGAATTTCTGAAATAGATGTGTAGTATTTTTTAAATAGCAGTGAAGTATTTTGTAAAGTCTTCTTTTAATAAGTGGTTTACACTTTTTAAACGTTTTTGAAAATGAATTTGCTTTTTTAAATGATTTTTGCATTATGTTCAAGAGACAGAGGGTTTTATTTTTTTTTAAGGATACTAGATTTTCCTAGGATACTGGGTATTTTCTTAGGCAGGTGGGTATTTCTTTAACCATTTCATGCGCTGGGTTGTTGTATAACAACAAATCAAGCTAAGCTTCCCCAATTCAAATGGTGCATTCTAACCGATTGAAAACAATATTGTTTTATAAATGAGAGTTGAAAAAGGCTGTAGAAAAAGTCTAATTTAACATTTCATAGTACCACTGTCATTTTGTAGATGTTTTTTTATGAGTTATGTTAGTTACAGAAAAATAATTGGTGCATGAAAGAGTTAAGCGGTTGGGTGTTTTCATAACCGACCGAGGATTTTCCTAAGCAGCCGCGTAACTCATTAATCGGCGGGGTATTTGTTAACCGTTAGGGTTAGGGTTAACCGGACAAGAGTTTTTTTTTACCGAACAAGCGTTTCTTTAACCGAACAAGTGTTTTTTCCAGTGAGCAAGTGATTTTTTTTTTAACAGAACAAGTGTTTTTAAACGAACAAGTGCTTTTTTTTTTTTTT
>NW_028324313.1:10220985-10223485 GCF_058129835.1 Hydra viridissima
TTTCCTAAAATATTTCAGCAACTTTTTGGTAACGCTTTAGACTAAGATCGTTTTTCCTTCGCTTTTTGAAATTATATTTACCAATAATTAAACCCGCACGCGTCATAACTGTCATAAAACGGTATGTTATGTAGATGTTGTTGCTCTGCAATCGTGCGTATCTCTCAATATGGATATACCCTAACAGACCTAATGATCTGTTGATAAGTAAGTACGTTCAATGGCCATGTTATAGAGCTGCTTGTGGTGACGCAGCTTTAGGCGTGAGCCTGGGCTTATTGCCGATTTAAACTGTGAGCGCAGCTTCGATGAAAGTCAATGCATAAGTGCGCATTTAGCAAAAACTAAATGACCTTTATCAGTTTTACCAAATAAGCTTATTACTTTTATCACAGTTTATGTTTATAATTTTCTCTGCTTCACAGCAGCAGTAATTTTTGCCGATATTGGCCCTAATGCCTCTTCACTGGACCTGAGATAATAATCCATTTGTGCAACATTCTTAAGAGTGCAGCCGTTCAATTTTTGTTGAATGGATTATTGCACATGTTATGAATTCCAAGCTAACTTCTCATCTAGTCGAGGTGCTTTGCGATAGCGAAGAGGAATAATATTGACGATTTTCGTAGTATTTGTGTTGTTGGGAAAGAAAAAGGTAGATTCACGTGGGTGGTAGATTGCAAGACGATTGGTAGAGCGAAAAGAACAAAAGAACCATAACCTCCGTAAGACGAAAACTCCATAAGAAACTTAGAAAAAGCCTAACGGAGAGACATTTGGCTTGATATGAAAATAGCTACAAAAAGTTGGAACAAGAGGAGTCAGGATTAGGGTTAGGGCTAGGGTTAGGGTTAGGGTTAGAATAACGGCATTATATTGATAAATTCAAAACCGTTAGGGTTCAAACTCTAAGGGAGCTGGAAAAAGAAGGAAATGTATAGAAGAAAACAATCAGCAGGGAGCTAAGAATTTCAGCTATCTTTTAACAGACCTATTTAACCTTAGCTACTCTAAGCTAAGTTAAACAATGTTTCGTTTCTAAGAATGAGACAGTGTTTAGTTAGTTTTGAGTGAGGTAATGCTGGGTAGATGTTGTGGCTGTACAATTATGCATCCCTGTGATGTAACAAAAGGAAGCTCATCTTAGCAGCAAGTTTCAACCAATCAATGAGTAAGTCGTATTCGTTTGTCTTTTGAGAGAGCTTTTTAAATGCAAACACCTCCTTTTGTTTTTTGTTTTGTTTTGCAATGATGATGTTATTTTCTGATTGATTTCGAAGACTGTTTCCTTGGAAGACCTTTTGAATTTGCATTTTTTTCTCCGTCGTCTGCTGCTGCTGCTGCTGCTGCTGCTGCTGCTGCTGCTGCTGCTGCTGCTGCTGCTGCTGCTGACAATGATGGTGATGGTGATGCTGCAAGTTGTTTGGACTAACAGCTTCGTGTTGTCTAAATGATGTGACCTTTTTAATGTGACTTAGGCTCTTTTTTAAATATGATATAGCGTTAGGGTTAGGGTTAGGGTTAGGCTTGCGTTTAAAGTGGCTTACGACCTTTGCAATGTGCAAAATTTTAAAATGTGATTTGTTGTATTTCTAAAGTTGCTCTACTTCACAATGTGAATTTGAATCCATTTAAACGTTTTTTGTTTCTTTAAATCAAATAAGCTTTTGGTTTTGTTTCGCAGACAACTCTTAATCGATTTTCATCTTAGAAATGAAGTTTTTGTTTCTAAAAGCGAACTAGCTTCTTTCTAAAGCAACACTTTTGAAAGTGAGCTAGCTGTTTTCTGATGCGAATAATCTTTTTAAAAGACTTTGTTCCAGTGAGCTGGACATCTCTGGTGAGACTTTTAAACTGGCTTTAAACCCTTTTAAAATGGTTTGCAGTTGGTTTTACATTCTAAAGCGACTTAGCCTTTTGTTTTGGTTTTGGTGAGCAGAGAACTCTTAACCGACTTGATGTTCTTTTTACAAATGAAGTTATCTTTTTTAAAAGTGACCTAGCTTTTTCTTAAGCAGCTTTGCATTTTTTTGAGAGTGATGTAAACTTTTTATTTATTTGGAAATAGCAAAAGTGAAATAGCACTTTTCAAACATGAATAGTCTTTTTAAAAGACTTTGATCATGCAGTGAGTGAGTGAGTGAGTGAGTGAGTGAGTGAGTGAGTGAGTGAGTGAGTGAGTGAGAGTGAGTGAGTGAGTGAGTGAGTGAGCTAGACATTTAAGAGACTTTTAAAGTGACTTAAGCCCTTTTAAAGTGATATGAAGCTTCTTGAATGTGACTTATTATATATTTTAAAGCGACTTAATGTGTTTCTTTAAATGTGAGTTAAAATTGTTGGTTAAGTCACATCTACCATTCTTAAAATGAAAACTTGTATTTCTTTTTTAAAGAGACCTTTTGCTTCTTAATTAAAGACTTCTTTTTTTTCTAAAAGGGACTGCAATTTTGAAAGTGACCGAGCCTTTGAAAAAAATAAAAAGTAGGCATTTTTCACTGTG
>NW_028324313.1:10233485-10235985 GCF_058129835.1 Hydra viridissima
TTGTTTCTAAAAGCGAACTAGCTTCTTTCTAAAGCAACACTTTTGAAAGTGAGCTAGCTGTTTTCTGATGCGAATAATCTTTTTAAAAGACTTTGTTCCAGTGAGCTGGACATCTCTGGTGAGACTTTTAAACTGGCTTTAAACCCTTTTAAAATGGTTTGCAGTTGGTTTTACATTCTAAAGCGACTTAGCCTTTTGTTTTGGTTTTGGTGAGCAGAGAACTCTTAACCGACTTGATGTTCTTTTTACAAATGAAGTTATCTTTTTTAAAAGTGACCTAGCTTTTTCTTAAGCAGCTTTGCATTTTTTTGAGAGTGATGTAAACTTTTTATTTATTTGGAAATAGCAAAAGTGAAATAGCACTTTTCAAACATGAATAGTCTTTTTAAAAGACTTTGATCATGCAGTGAGTGAGTGAGTGAGTGAGTGAGTGAGTGAGTGAGTGAGTGAGTGAGTGAGTGAGAGTGAGTGAGTGAGTGAGTGAGTGAGCTAGACATTTAAGAGACTTTTAAAGTGACTTAAGCCCTTTTAAAGTGATATGAAGCTTCTTGAATGTGACTTATTATATATTTTAAAGCGACTTAATGTGTTTCTTTAAATGTGAGTTAAAATTGTTGGTTAAGTCACATCTACCATTCTTAAAATGAAAACTTGTATTTCTTTTTTAAAGAGACCTTTTGCTTCTTAATTAAAGACTTCTTTTTTTTCTAAAAGGGACTGCAATTTTTGAAAGTGACCGAGCCTTTGAAAAAAATAAAAAGTAGGCATTTTTCACTGTGCATCTTTTTAAAATGGATTCAGCGTCTTCTGTAATGAAAACTTCTGTCTTGAAAACAAACAAATGTTTTTGAAATTCATTTTGTAGTGTGGTTTGGAATTTCTGAAATAGATGTGTAGTATTTTTTAAATAGCAGTGAAGTATTTTGTAAAGTCTTCTTTTAATAAGTGGTTTACACTTTTTAAACGTTTTTGAAAATGAATTTGCTTTTTTAAATGATTTTTGCATTTATGTTCAAGAGACAGAGGGTTTTATTTTTTTTTAAGGATACTAGATTTTCCTAGGATACTGGGTATTTTCTTAGGCAGGTGGGTATTTCTTTAACCATTTCATGCGCTGGGTTGTTGTATAACAACAAATCAAGCTAAGCTTCCCCAATTCAAATGGTGCATTCTAACCGATTGAAAACAATATTGTTTTATAAATGAGAGTTGAAAAAGGCTGTAGAAAAAGTCTAATTTAACATTTCATAGTACCACTGTCATTTTGTAGATGTTTTTTTATGAGTTATGTTAGTTACAGAAAAATAATTGGTGCATGAAAGAGTTAAGCGGTTGGGTGTTTTCATAACCGACCGAGGATTTTCCTAAGCAGCCGCGTAACTCATTAATCGGCGGGGTATTTGTTAACCGTTAGGGTTAGGGTTAACCGGACAAGAGTTTTTTTTTACCGAACAAGCGTTTCTTTAACCGAACAAGTGTTTTTTCCAGTGAGCAAGTGATTTTTTTTTTAACAGAACAAGTGTTTTTAAACGAACAAGTGCTTTTTTTTTTTTTTTTTTTTACCGAAAGCGGGTTTTTTTAACCGTACCACGGTTTCTTTAACCGAACTAGAGTTTTTTTTAACCGTAAGACGGTTTTTTAACCGAGCAACTATTTTTTTAAGCGAACAAGTGCTTTTTTAACCGAACAAGGGTTTTTTTAACCGTACCACCGTTTCTTTAACTGAACAAGTGTTTTTTTTTAACCGCACAAGCGTTTTTTTTAACCGTTAGGGTTAGGGCTAGGGTTAGGGTTAGGGTTAGGGTTAGGGTTAGGGTTAGGGTTACAGGTTTTTTTTTTTAACAGAACACTTGTAAATTTAACCGCACAAGCGTTTTTTTTTAATCGAGCAAGGCTGAGTATTTTCTAAACCGAGCGAGGAACTTTTTAAGAGTTTTTTTAACCGTTAGGGTTATTTTGTTAGGCGAAAGAACACTTTATTAAACGAACACTTTTTTTAACCGCACGAGCCTTTTTACTATCGAAAGAGGAATTTCTTGAGTTGCCTAGCGATATTTTAACCGAGCATGCATCTTCTTAAGTAACTGAGCATTTTTATAGGCGAACACGTTTTCTTAACTGACTTAGCGTTTTCTACGATTTTTGTGACTTTGCAAATGTTTCTTGGACGTTTTGCAAACAAGTCGGACTCTTTTTAAAAACTTAAACTCTTGTCCCATTAAAAATTGAATGTTCATGGAGAAGACGAGAGCAAACGCAGCACAGCTCTAGCAGTTTGCTGGTAGCTTCTCTGGTGTTGGTGTAAAGCATTAGAAGCGCTCCGTTGTCGCTGTTGAGACGTTTGACAGTGCTTTTTCGGCGGACGGTTCTAGATGCGTTGGTGTCGTGCGGTTTAAGTGACTCGAGAGTCCAGAGGAAGTATTATTCGTCCTCTGCAATTGGCGTTGTGCGTTGTATGGGCTTGCCAGAATGCGTTTAGCGGCGAGAGATCGAATAGATT
>NW_028324313.1:10243485-10245985 GCF_058129835.1 Hydra viridissima
ACAATCAGCAGGGAGCTAAGAATTTCAGCTATCTTTTAACAGACCTATTTAACCTTAGCTACTCTAAGCTAAGTTAAACAATGTTTCGTTTCTAAGAATGAGACAGTGTTTAGTTAGTTTTGAGTGAGGTAATGCTGGGTAGATGTTGTGGCTGTACAATTATGCATCCCTGTGATGTAACAAAAGGAAGCTCATCTTAGCAGCAAGTTTCAACCAATCAATGAGTAAGTCGTATTCGTTTGTCTTTTGAGAGAGCTTTTTAAATGCAAACACCTCCTTTTGTTTTTTGTTTTGTTTTGCAATGATGATGTTATTTTCTGATTGATTTCGAAGACTGTTTCCTTGGAAGACCTTTTGAATTTGCATTTTTTTCTCCGTCGTCTGCTGCTGCTGCTGCTGCTGCTGCTGCTGCTGCTGCTGCTGCTGCTGCTGCTGCTGCTGACAATGATGGTGATGGTGATGCTGCAAGTTGTTTGGACTAACAGCTTCGTGTTGTCTAAATGATGTGACCTTTTTAATGTGACTTAGGCTCTTTTTTAAATATGATATAGCGTTAGGGTTAGGGTTAGGGTTAGGCTTGCGTTTAAAGTGGCTTACGACCTTTGCAATGTGCAAAATTTTAAAAATGTGATTTGTTGTATTTCTAAAGTTGCTCTACTTCACAATGTGAATTTGAATCCATTTAAACGTTTTTTGTTTCTTTAAATCAAATAAGCTTTTGGTTTTGTTTCGCAGACAACTCTAATCGATTTTCATCTTAGAAATGAAGTTTTTGTTTCTAAAAGCGAAACTAGCTTCTTTCTAAAGCAACACTTTTGAAAGTGAGCTAGCTGTTTTCTGATGCGAATAATCTTTTTAAAAGACTTTGTTCCAGTGAGCTGGGACATCTCTGGTGAGACTTTTAAACTGGCTTTAAACCCTTTTAAAATGGTTTTGCAGTTGGTTTTACATTCTAAAGCGACTTAGCCTTTTGTTTTGGTTTTGGTGAGCAGAGAACTCTTAACCGACTTGATGTTCTTTTTACAAATGAAGTTATCTTTTTAAAAGTGACCTAGCTTTTTCTTAAGCAGCTTTGCATTTTTTTGAGAGTGATGTAAACTTTTTATTTATTTGGAAATAGCAAAAGTGAAATAGCACTTTTCAAACATGAATAGTCTTTTTAAAAGACTTTGATCATGCAGTGAGTGATTGAGTGAGTGAGTGAGTGAGTGAGTGAGTGAGTGAGTGAGTGAGTGAGGAGTGAGTGAGTGAGTGAGTGAGTGAGCTAGACATTAAGAGACTTTTAAAGTGACTTAAGCCCTTTTAAAGTGATATGAAGCTTCTTGAATGTGACTTATTATATATTTTAAAGCGACTTAATGTGTTTCTTTAAATGTGAGTTAAAATTGTTGGTTAAGTCACATCTACCATTCTTAAAATGAAAACTTGTATTTCTTTTTTAAAGAGACCTTTTTGCTTCTTAATTAAAGACTTCTTTTTTTTCTAAAAGGGACTGCAATTTTTGAAAGTGACCGAGCCTTTGAAAAAAATAAAAGTAGGCATTTTTCACTGTGCATCTTTTTAAAATGGATTCCAGCGTCTTCTGTAATGAAAACTTCTGTCTTGAAAACAAACAAATGTTTTTGAAATTCATTTTGTAGTGTGGTTTGGAATTTCTGAAATAGATGTGTAGTATTTTTTAAATAGCAGTGAAGTATTTTGTAAAGTCTTCTTTTAATAAGTGGTTTACACTTTTTAAACGTTTTTGAAAATGAATTTGCTTTTTTAAATGATTTTTGCATTTATGTTCAAGAGACAGAGGGTTTTATTTTTTTTTAAGGATACTAGATTTTCCTAGGATACTGGGTATTTTCTTAGGCAGGTGGGTATTTCTTAACCATTTCATGCGCTGGGTTGTTGTATAACAACAAATCAAGCTAAGCTTCCCCAATTCAAATGGTGCATTCTAACGATTGAAAACAATATTGTTTTATAAATGAGAGTTGAAAATGGCTGTAGAAAAAGTCTAATTTAACATTTCATAGTACCACTGTCATTTTGTAGATGTTTTTTTATGAGTTATGTTAGTTACAGAAAAATAATTGGTGCATGAAAGAGTTAAGCGGTTGGGTGTTTTCATAACCGACCGAGGATTTTCCTAAGCAGCCGCGTAACTCATTAATCGGCGGGGTATTTGTTAACCGTTAGGGTTAGGGTTAACCGGACAAGAGTTTTTTTTTACCGAACAAGCGTTTCTTTAACCGAACAAGTTGTTTTTTCCAGTGAGCAAGTGATTTTTTTTTTAACAGAACAAGTGTTTTTAAACGAACAAGTGCTTTTTTTTTTTTTTTTTTTTTACCGAAAGCGGGTTTTTTTAACCGTACCACGGTTTCTTTAACCGAACTAGAGTTTTTTTTAACCGTAAGACGGTTTTTTAACCGAGCAACTATTTTTTTAAGCGAACAAGTGCTTTTTTAACCGAACAAGGGTTTTTTTTAACCGTACCACCGTTTCTTTAACT
>NW_028324313.1:10265985-10269475 GCF_058129835.1 Hydra viridissima
CTAAAGCGACTTAGCCTTTTGTTTTGGTTTTGGTGAGCAGAGAACTCTTAACCGACTTGATGTTCTTTTTACAAATGAAGTTATCTTTTTTAAAAGTGACCTAGCTTTTTCTTAAGCAGCTTTGCATTTTTTTGAGAGTGATGTAAACTTTTTATTTATTTGGAAATAGCAAAAGTGAAATAGCACTTTTCAAACATGAATAGTCTTTTTAAAAGACTTTGATCATGCAGTGAGTGAGTGAGTGAGTGAGTGAGTGAGTGAGTGAGTGAGTGAGTGAGTGAGTGAGAGTGAGTGAGTGAGTGAGTGAGTGAGCTAGACATTTAAGAGACTTTTAAAGTGACTTAAGCCCTTTTAAAGTGATATGAAGCTTCTTGAATGTGACTTATTATATATTTTAAAGCGACTTAATGTGTTTCTTTAAATGTGAGTTAAAATTGTTGGTTAAGTCACATCTACCATTCTTAAAATGAAAACTTGTATTTCTTTTTTAAAGAGACCTTTTGCTTCTTAATTAAAGACTTCTTTTTTTTCTAAAAGGGACTGCAATTTTTGAAAGTGACCGAGCCTTTGAAAAAAATAAAAAGTAGGCATTTTTCACTGTGCATCTTTTTAAAATGGATTCAGCGTCTTCTGTAATGAAAACTTCTGTCTTGAAAACAAACAAATGTTTTTGAAATTCATTTTGTAGTGTGGTTTGGAATTTCTGAAATAGATGTGTAGTATTTTTTAAATAGCAGTGAAGTATTTTGTAAAGTCTTCTTTTAATAAGTGGTTTACACTTTTTAAACGTTTTTGAAAATGAATTTGCTTTTTTAAATGATTTTTGCATTTATGTTCAAGAGACAGAGGGTTTTATTTTTTTTTAAGGATACTAGATTTTCCTAGGATACTGGGTATTTTCTTAGGCAGGTGGGTATTTCTTTAACCATTTCATGCGCTGGGTTGTTGTATAACAACAAATCAAGCTAAGCTTCCCCAATTCAAATGGTGCATTCTAACCGATTGAAAACAATATTGTTTTATAAATGAGAGTTGAAAAAGGCTGTAGAAAAAGTCTAATTTAACATTTCATAGTACCACTGTCATTTTGTAGATGTTTTTTTATGAGTTATGTTAGTTACAGAAAAATAATTGGTGCATGAAAGAGTTAAGCGGTTGGGTGTTTTCATAACCGACCGAGGATTTTCCTAAGCAGCCGCGTAACTCATTAATCGGCGGGGTATTTGTTAACCGTTAGGGTTAGGGTTAACCGGACAAGAGTTTTTTTTTACCGAACAAGCGTTTCTTTAACCGAACAAGTGTTTTTTCCAGTGAGCAAGTGATTTTTTTTTTAACAGAACAAGTGTTTTTAAACGAACAAGTGCTTTTTTTTTTTTTTTTTTTTACCGAAAGCGGGTTTTTTTAACCGTACCACGGTTTCTTTAACCGAACTAGAGTTTTTTTTAACCGTAAGACGGTTTTTTAACCGAGCAACTATTTTTTTAAGCGAACAAGTGCTTTTTTAACCGAACAAGGGTTTTTTTAACCGTACCACCGTTTCTTTAACTGAACAAGTGTTTTTTTTTAACCGCACAAGCGTTTTTTTTAACCGTTAGGGTTAGGGCTAGGGTTAGGGTTAGGGTTAGGGTTAGGGTTAGGGTTAGGGTTACAGGTTTTTTTTTTTAACAGAACACTTGTAAATTTAACCGCACAAGCGTTTTTTTTTAATCGAGCAAGGCTGAGTATTTTCTAAACCGAGCGAGGAACTTTTTAAGAGTTTTTTTAACCGTTAGGGTTATTTTGTTAGGCGAAAGAACACTTTATTAAACGAACACTTTTTTTAACCGCACGAGCCTTTTTACTATCGAAAGAGGAATTTCTTGAGTTGCCTAGCGATATTTTAACCGAGCATGCATCTTCTTAAGTAACTGAGCATTTTTATAGGCGAACACGTTTTCTTAACTGACTTAGCGTTTTCTACGATTTTTGTGACTTTGCAAATGTTTCTTGGACGTTTTGCAAACAAGTCGGACTCTTTTTAAAAACTTAAACTCTTGTCCCATTAAAAATTGAATGTTCATGGAGAAGACGAGAGCAAACGCAGCACAGCTCTAGCAGTTTGCTGGTAGCTTCTCTGGTGTTGGTGTAAAGCATTAGAAGCGCTCCGTTGTCGCTGTTGAGACGTTTGACAGTGCTTTTTCGGCGGACGGTTCTAGATGCGTTGGTGTCGTGCGGTTTAAGTGACTCGAGAGTCCAGAGGAAGTATTATTCGTCCTCTGCAATTGGCGTTGTGCGTTGTATGGGCTTGCCAGAATGCGTTTAGCGGCGAGAGATCGAATAGATTCTCTTTTCTAGCGTGGTTCAGGTCGATTGTTCCTCGTCGGTGTGAGCTTCGTGTTTACACCGCACCGAGACGTAGTCCCTGTTCCCTGTTAGAATTGCCACTGACGGGCAAACTGAATGAGCGCAGAGAGCTGCACAAGCGTTCGCGTTTGCGACGACTCTGCTGTGCTTCGATGTTAAACACATATCGGTTTACGGACGAATACGGCAAAAACGAAGAGGCGCTCAGGCGCTTTCATCGTTTTGTCCGCTATTTGCCAAAGAGCGACGGCTTTGCCGCGCGCTCTTGACGATAGTTACCTGGTTGATCCTGCCAGTAGTCATATGCTTGTCTCAAAGATTAAGCCATGCATGTCTAAGTATAAGCACTTGTACTGTGAAACTGCGAATGGCTCATTAAATCAGTTATCGTTTATTTGATTGTACTTTACTACATGGATACCTGTGGTAATTCTAGAGCTAATACATGCGAAAAATCCCGACTTCACGGAAGGGATGTATTTATTAGACTAAAAACCAATGCGGGTCTCGGCCCGTTTTCTTGGTGATTCATGATAACTTTTCGAATCGCATGGCCTTGCGCCGGCGATGTTTCATTCAAATTTCTGCCCTATCAACTGTCGATGGTAAGGTAGTGGCTTACCATGGTTGTAACGGGTGACGGAGAATTAGGGTTCGATTCCGGAGAGGGAGCCTGAGAAACGGCTACCACATCTAAGGAAGGCAGCAGGCACGAAAATTACCCAATCCCGATTCGGGGAGGTAGTGACAAGAAATAACGGTACGGGGTCTTTATAGGTCTCGCAATCGGAATGAGAACAATTTAAATCCTTTAACGAGGATCAATTGGAGGGCAAGTCTGGTGCCAGCAGCCGCGGTAATTCCAGCTCCAATAGCGTATATTAAAGTTGTTGCAGTTAAAAAGCTCGTAGTTGGATTTCGGAGCGGGCCCGTCGGTCCACCGCAAGGTGAGCTACTGGCGGGTCTGTTCTTCTTCGCAAAGACTGCAGGTGCACTTCACTGTGTGTCTGTCGGATTTGCGACGTTTACTTTGAAAAAATTAGAGTGTTCAAAGCAGGCTTTCGCTTGAATACATGAGCATGGAATAATGGAATAGGACTTTGGTTCTATTTTGTTGGTTTCTAGGACCGAAGTAATGATTAAGAGG
>NW_028324313.1:10269575-10272075 GCF_058129835.1 Hydra viridissima
AATTCTAACAGGGAACAGGGACTACGTCTCGGTGCGGTGTAAACACGAAGCTCACACCGACGAGGAACAATCGACCTGAACCACGCTAGAAAAGAGAATCTATTCGATCTCTCGCCGCTAAACGCATTCTGGCAAGCCCATACAACGCACAACGCCAATTGCAGAGGACGAATAAAACTTCCTCTGGACTCTCGAGTCACTTAAACCGCACGACACCAACGCATCGAGAACCGTCCGCCGAAAAAGCACTGTCAAACGTCTCAACAGCGACAACGGAGCGCTTCTAATGCTTTACACCAACACCAGAGAAGCTACCAGCAAACTGCTAGAGCTGTGCTGCGTTTGCTCTCGTCTTCTCCATGAACATTCAATTTTTAATGGGACAAGAGTTTAAGTTTTTAAAAAGAGTCCGACTTGTTTGCAAAACGTCCAAGAAACATTTGCAAAGTCACAAAAATCGTAGAAAACGCTAAGTCGGTTAAGAAAACGTATTCGCCTATAAAAATGCTCAGTTACTTAAGAAGATGCATGCTCGGTTAAAATATCGCTAGGCAACTCAAGAAATTCCTCTTTCGATAGTAAAATGGCTCGTGCGGTTAAAAAAAGTGTTCGTTTAATAAAGTGTTCTTTCGCCTAACAAAATAACCCTAACGGTTAAAAAAACTTTTAAAAAGTTCCTCGCTCGGTTTAAAAAATACTCAGCCTTGTTCGATTAAAAAAAAAAGCTTGTGCGGTTAAATTTACAATTGTTCTGTTAAAAAAAAAAAACCTGTAACCCTAACCCTAACCCTAACCCTAACCCTAACCCTAACCCTAACCCTAACCCTAGCCCTAACCCTAACGGTTAAAAAAAACGCTTGTGCGGTTAAAAAAAAAACACTTGTTCAGTTAAAGAAACGGTGGTACGGTTAAAAAAACCCTTGTTCGGTTAAAAAAGCACTTGTTCGCTTAAAAAAATAGTTGCTCGGTTAAAAAACCGTCTTACGGTTAAAAAAAACTCTTGTTCGGTTAAAGAAACCGTGGTACGGTTAAAAAAACCCGTTTTCGGTAAAAAAAAAAAAAAAAAAAAAAAGCACTTGTTTGTTTAAAAACACTTGTTCTGTTAAAAAAAAAACACTTGCTCACTGGAAAAAACACTTGTTCTGTTAAAAAAAAAACACTTGCTCACAAAAACACTTGTTCTGTTAAAAAAAAAACACTTGCTCACTGGAAAAAACACTTGTTCTGTTAAAAAAAAAACACTTGCTCACTGGAAAAAACACTTGTTCTGTTAAAAAAAAAACACTTGCTCACTGGAAAAAACACTTGTTCGGTTTAAGAAACGCTTGTTCGGTAAAAAAAAACTCTTGTCCGGTTAACCCTAACCCTAACGGTTAACAAATACCCCGCCGATTAATGAGTTACGCGGCTGCTTAGGAAGTCCTCGGTCGGTTATGAAAACACCCAACCGCTTAACCCTTTCATGCACCAATTATTTTTCTGTAACTAACATAACTCATAAAAAAACATCTACAAAATGACAGTGGAACTATGAAATGTTAAATTAGACTTTTTCTACAGCCTTTTTCAACTCTCATTTATAAAACAATATTGTTTTCAATCGGTTAGAATGCACCATTTGAATTGGGGAAGCTTAGCTTGATTTATTGTTATACAACAACCCAGCACATGAAATGGTTAAAGAAATACCCACCTGCCTAAGTATCCTTAAAAAAAAGTATCCTTAAAAAAAAATAAAACCCTCTGTCTCTTGAACATAAATGCAAAAATCATTTAAAAAAGCAAATTCATTTTCAAAAACGTTTAAAAAGTGTAAACCACTTATTAAAAGAAGACTTTACAAAATACTTCACTGCTATTTAAAAAATACTACACATCTATTTCAGAAATTCCATACCACACTACAAAATGAATTTCAAAAACATTTGTTTGTTTGCAAGACAGAAGTTTTCATTACAGAAGACGCTGAATCCATTTTAAAAAGATGCACAGTGAAAAATGCCTACTTTTTATTTTTTTCAAAGGCTCGGTCACTTTCAAAAACTGCAGTCCCTTTTAGAAAAAAAAGAAGTCTTTAATTAAGAAGCAAAAGGTCTCTTTAAAAAAGAAATACAAGTTTTCATTTTAAGAATGGTAGATGTGACTTAACCAACAATTTTAAGTCACATTTAAAGAAACACATTAAGTCGCTTTAAAATATATAATAAGTCACATTCAAGAAGCTTCATATCACTTTAAAAGGGCTTAAGCCACTTTAAAAGTCTCTTAAATGTCTAGCTCACTCACTCACTCACTCACTCACTCACTCACTCACTCACTCACTCACTGCATGATCAAAGTCTTTTAAAAAGACTATTCATGTTTGAAAAGTGCTATTTCACTTTTGCTATTTCCAAATAAATAAAAAGTTTACATCACTCTCAAAAAATGCAAAGCTGCTTAAGAAGAAAAAGCTAGGTCACTTTTAAAAAAGATAACTTCATTTGTAAAAAGAACATCA
>NW_028324313.1:10292075-10294575 GCF_058129835.1 Hydra viridissima
CGCTCGGTTTAAAAAATACTCAGCCTTGTTCGATTAAAAAAAAAAGCTTGTGCGGTTAAATTTACAATTGTTCTGTTAAAAAAAAAAAACCTGTAACCCTAACCCTAACCCTAACCCTAACCCTAACCCTAACCCTAACCCTAACCCTAGCCCTAACCCTAACGGTTAAAAAAAACGCTTGTGCGGTTAAAAAAAAAACACTTGTTCAGTTAAAGAAACGGTGGTACGGTTAAAAAAACCCTTGTTCGGTTAAAAAAGCACTTGTTCGCTTAAAAAAATAGTTGCTCGGTTAAAAAACCGTCTTACGGTTAAAAAAAACTCTTGTTCGGTTAAAGAAACCGTGGTACGGTTAAAAAAACCCGTTTTCGGTAAAAAAAAAAAAAAAAAAAAAAAGCACTTGTTTGTTTAAAAACACTTGTTCTGTTAAAAAAAAAACACTTGCTCACTGGAAAAAACACTTGTTCTGTTAAAAAAAAAACACTTGCTCACTGGAAAAAACACTTGTTCTGTTAAAAAAAAAACACTTGCTCACTGGAAAAAACACTTGTTCTGTTAAAAAAAAAACACTTGCTCACTGGAAAAAACACTTGTTCTGTTAAAAAAAAAACACTTGCTCACTGGAAAAAACACTTGTTCGGTTTAAGAAACGCTTGTTCGGTAAAAAAAAACTCTTGTCCGGTTAACCCTAACCCTAACGGTTAACAAATACCCCGCCGATTAATGAGTTACGCGGCTGCTTAGGAAGTCCTCGGTCGGTTATGAAAACACCCAACCGCTTAACCCTTTCATGCACCAATTATTTTTCTGTAACTAACATAACTCATAAAAAAACATCTACAAAATGACAGTGGAACTATGAAATGTTAAATTAGACTTTTTCTACAGCCTTTTTCAACTCTCATTTATAAAACAATATTGTTTTCAATCGGTTAGAATGCACCATTTGAATTGGGGAAGCTTAGCTTGATTTATTGTTATACAACAACCCAGCACATGAAATGGTTAAAGAAATACCCACCTGCCTAAGTATCCTTAAAAAAAAGTATCCTTAAAAAAAAATAAAACCCTCTGTCTCTTGAACATAAATGCAAAAATCATTTAAAAAAGCAAATTCATTTTCAAAAACGTTTAAAAAGTGTAAACCACTTATTAAAAGAAGACTTTACAAAATACTTCACTGCTATTTAAAAAATACTACACATCTATTTCAGAAATTCCATACCACACTACAAAATGAATTTCAAAAACATTTGTTTGTTTGCAAGACAGAAGTTTTCATTACAGAAGACGCTGAATCCATTTTAAAAAGATGCACAGTGAAAAATGCCTACTTTTTATTTTTTTCAAAGGCTCGGTCACTTTCAAAAACTGCAGTCCCTTTTAGAAAAAAAAGAAGTCTTTAATTAAGAAGCAAAAGGTCTCTTTAAAAAAGAAATACAAGTTTTCATTTTAAGAATGGTAGATGTGACTTAACCAACAATTTTAAGTCACATTTAAAGAAACACATTAAGTCGCTTTAAAATATATAATAAGTCACATTCAAGAAGCTTCATATCACTTTAAAAGGGCTTAAGCCACTTTAAAAGTCTCTTAAATGTCTAGCTCACTCACTCACTCACTCACTCACTCACTCACTCACTCACTCACTGCATGATCAAAGTCTTTTAAAAAGACTATTCATGTTTGAAAAGTGCTATTTCACTTTTGCTATTTCCAAATAAATAAAAAGTTTACATCACTCTCAAAAAATGCAAAGCTGCTTAAGAAGAAAAAGCTAGGTCACTTTTAAAAAAGATAACTTCATTTGTAAAAAGAACATCAAGGCGGTTAAGAGTTCTCTGCTCACCAAAACCAAAACAAAAGGCTAAGTCGCTTTAGAATGTAAAACCAACTGCAAACCATTTTAAAAGGGTTTAAAGCCAGTTTAAAAGTCTCACCAGAGATGTCCAGCTCACTGGAACAAAGTCTTTTAAAAAGATTATTCGCATCAGAAAACAGCTAGCTCACTTTCAAAAGTGTTGCTTTAGAAAGAAGCTAGTTCGCTTTTAGAAACAAAAACTTCATTTCTAAGATGAAAATCGATTAAGAGTTGTCTGCAAAACAAAACCAAAAGCTTATTTGATTTAAAGAAACAAAAAACGTTTAAATGGATCCAAATTGACATTGTGAAGTAGAGCAACTTTAGAAATACAACAAATCATATTTTTAAAATTTTGCCACTTTAAACGCAACCCTAACCCTAACCCTAACCCTAACGCTATATCATATTTAAAAAAGAGCCTAAGTCACTTTAAAAAGGTCACATCATTTAGACAACACGAAGCTGTTAGTCCAAACGACTTGCAGCATCACCATCACCATCATTGTCAGCAGCAGCAGCAGCAGCAGCAGCAGCAGCAGCAGACGGAGAAAAAAATGCAAATTCAAAAGGTCTTCCTAGGAAACTGTCTTCGAAATCAATCAGAAAATAACATCATCATTGCAAAACAAAACAAAAAAC
>NW_028324313.1:10302075-10304575 GCF_058129835.1 Hydra viridissima
GCATATGACTACTGGCAGGATCAACCAGGTAACTATCGTCAAGAGCGCGCGGCAAAGCCGTCGCTCTTTGGCAAATAGCGGACAAAACGATGAAAGCGCCTGAGCGCCTCTTCGTGTTTGCCGTATTCGTCCGTAAACCGATATGTGTTTAACATCGAAGCACAGCAGAGTCGTCGCAAACGCGAACGCTTGTGCAACTCTCTGCGCTCATTCAGTTTGCCCGTCAGTGGCAATTCTAACAGGGAACAGGGACTACGTCTCGGTGCGGTGTAAACACGAAGCTCACACCGACGAGGAACAATCGACCTGAACCACGCTAGAAAAGAGAATCTATTCGATCTCTCGCCGCTAAACGCATTCTGGCAAGCCCATACAACGCACAACGCCAATTGCAGAGGACGAATAAAACTTCCTCTGGACTCTCGAGTCACTTAAACCGCACGACACCAACGCATCGAGAACCGTCCGCCGAAAAAGCACTGTCAAACGTCTCAACAGCGACAACGGAGCGCTTCTAATGCTTTACACCAACACCAGAGAAGCTACCAGCAAACTGCTAGAGCTGTGCTGCGTTTGCTCTCGTCTTCTCCATGAACATTCAATTTTTAATGGGACAAGAGTTTAAGTTTTTAAAAAGAGTCCGACTTGTTTGCAAAACGTCCAAGAAACATTTGCAAAGTCACAAAAATCGTAGAAAACGCTAAGTCGGTTAAGAAAACGTATTCGCCTATAAAAATGCTCAGTTACTTAAGAAGATGCATGCTCGGTTAAAATATCGCTAGGCAACTCAAGAAATTCCTCTTTCGATAGTAAAATGGCTCGTGCGGTTAAAAAAAGTGTTCGTTTAATAAAGTGTTCTTTCGCCTAACAAAATAACCCTAACGGTTAAAAAAACTTTTAAAAAGTTCCTCGCTCGGTTTAAAAAATACTCAGCCTTGTTCGATTAAAAAAAAAAGCTTGTGCGGTTAAATTTACAATTGTTCTGTTAAAAAAAAAAAACCTGTAACCCTAACCCTAACCCTAACCCTAACCCTAACCCTAACCCTAACCCTAACCCTAGCCCTAACCCTAACGGTTAAAAAAAACGCTTGTGCGGTTAAAAAAAAAACACTTGTTCAGTTAAAGAAACGGTGGTACGGTTAAAAAAACCCTTGTTCGGTTAAAAAAGCACTTGTTCGCTTAAAAAAATAGTTGCTCGGTTAAAAAACCGTCTTACGGTTAAAAAAAACTCTTGTTCGGTTAAAGATACCGTGGTACGGTTAAAAAAACCCGTTTTCGGTAAAAAAAAAAAAAAAAAAAAAAAGCACTTGTTTGTTTAAAAACACTTGTTCTGTTAAAAAAAAAACACTTGCTCACTGGAAAAAACACTTGTTCTGTTAAAAAAAAAACACTTGCTCACTGGAAAAAACACTTGTTCTGTTAAAAAAAAAACACTTGCTCACTGGAAAAAACACTTGTTCTGTTAAAAAAAAAACACTTGCTCACTGGAAAAAACACTTGTTCTGTTAAAAAAAAAACACTTGCTCACTGGAAAAAACACTTGTTCGGTTTAAGAAACGCTTGTTCGGTAAAAAAAAACTCTTGTCCGGTTAACCCTAACCCTAACGGTTAACAAATACCCCGCCGATTAATGAGTTACGCGGCTGCTTAGGAAGTCCTCGGTCGGTTATGAAAACACCCAACCGCTTAACCCTTTCATGCACCAATTATTTTTCTGTAACTAACATAACTCATAAAAAAACATCTACAAAATGACAGTGGAACTATGAAATGTTAAATTAGACTTTTTCTACAGCCTTTTTCAACTCTCATTTATAAAACAATATTGTTTTCAATCGGTTAGAATGCACCATTTGAATTGGGGAAGCTTAGCTTGATTTATTGTTATACAACAACCCAGCACATGAAATGGTTAAAGAAATACCCACCTGCCTAAGTATCCTTAAAAAAAAGTATCCTTAAAAAAAAATAAAACCCTCTGTCTCTTGAACATAAATGCAAAAATCATTTAAAAAAGCAAATTCATTTTCAAAAACGTTTAAAAAGTGTAAACCACTTATTAAAAGAAGACTTTACAAAATACTTCACTGCTATTTAAAAAATACTACACATCTATTTCAGAAATTCCATACCACACTACAAAATGAATTTCAAAAACATTTGTTTGTTTGCAAGACAGAAGTTTTCATTACAGAAGACGCTGAATCCATTTTAAAAAGATGCACAGTGAAAAATGCCTACTTTTTATTTTTTTCAAAGGCTCGGTCACTTTCAAAAACTGCAGTCCCTTTTAGAAAAAAAGAAGTCTTTAATTAAGAAGCAAAAGGTCTCTTTAAAAAAGAAATACAAGTTTTCATTTTAAGAATGGTAGATGTGACTTAACCAACAATTTTAAGTCACATTTAAAGAAACACATTAAGTCGCTTTAAAATATATAATAAGTCACATTCAAGAAGCTTCATATCACTTTAAAAGGGCTTAAGCCACTTTAAAAGTCTCT
>NW_028324313.1:10314575-10317075 GCF_058129835.1 Hydra viridissima
ACCCTAACCCTAACGGTTAACAAATACCCCGCCGATTAATGAGTTACGCGGCTGCTTAGGAAGTCCTCGGTCGGTTATGAAAACACCCAACCGCTTAACCCTTTCATGCACCAATTATTTTTCTGTAACTAACATAACTCATAAAAAAACATCTACAAAATGACAGTGGAACTATGAAATGTTAAATTAGACTTTTTCTACAGCCTTTTTCAACTCTCATTTATAAAACAATATTGTTTTCAATCGGTTAGAATGCACCATTTGAATTGGGGAAGCTTAGCTTGATTTATTGTTATACAACAACCCAGCACATGAAATGGTTAAAGAAATACCCACCTGCCTAAGTATCCTTAAAAAAAAGTATCCTTAAAAAAAAATAAAACCCTCTGTCTCTTGAACATAAATGCAAAAATCATTTAAAAAAGCAAATTCATTTTCAAAAACGTTTAAAAAGTGTAAACCACTTATTAAAAGAAGACTTTACAAAATACTTCACTGCTATTTAAAAAATACTACACATCTATTTCAGAAATTCCATACCACACTACAAAATGAATTTCAAAAACATTTGTTTGTTTGCAAGACAGAAGTTTTCATTACAGAAGACGCTGAATCCATTTTAAAAAGATGCACAGTGAAAAATGCCTACTTTTTATTTTTTTCAAAGGCTCGGTCACTTTCAAAAACTGCAGTCCCTTTTAGAAAAAAAAGAAGTCTTTAATTAAGAAGCAAAAGGTCTCTTTAAAAAAGAAATACAAGTTTTCATTTTAAGAATGGTAGATGTGACTTAACCAACAATTTTAAGTCACATTTAAAGAAACACATTAAGTCGCTTTAAAATATATAATAAGTCACATTCAAGAAGCTTCATATCACTTTAAAAGGGCTTAAGCCACTTTAAAAGTCTCTTAAATGTCTAGCTCACTCACTCACTCACTCACTCACTCACTCACTCACTCACTCACTGCATGATCAAAGTCTTTTAAAAAGACTATTCATGTTTGAAAAGTGCTATTTCACTTTTGCTATTTCCAAATAAATAAAAAGTTTACATCACTCTCAAAAAATGCAAAGCTGCTTAAGAAGAAAAAGCTAGGTCACTTTTAAAAAAGATAACTTCATTTGTAAAAAGAACATCAAGGCGGTTAAGAGTTCTCTGCTCACCAAAACCAAAACAAAAGGCTAAGTCGCTTTAGAATGTAAAACCAACTGCAAACCATTTTAAAAGGGTTTAAAGCCAGTTTAAAAGTCTCACCAGAGATGTCCAGCTCACTGGAACAAAGTCTTTTAAAAAGATTATTCGCATCAGAAAACAGCTAGCTCACTTTCAAAAGTGTTGCTTTAGAAAGAAGCTAGTTCGCTTTTAGAAACAAAAACTTCATTTCTAAGATGAAAATCGATTAAGAGTTGTCTGCAAAACAAAACCAAAAGCTTATTTGATTTAAAGAAACAAAAAACGTTTAAATGGATCCAAATTGACATTGTGAAGTAGAGCAACTTTAGAAATACAACAAATCATATTTTTAAAATTTTGCCACTTTAAACGCAACCCTAACCCTAACCCTAACCCTAACGCTATATCATATTTAAAAAAGAGCCTAAGTCACTTTAAAAAGGTCACATCATTTAGACAACACGAAGCTGTTAGTCCAAACGACTTGCAGCATCACCATCACCATCATTGTCAGCAGCAGCAGCAGCAGCAGCAGCAGCAGCAGCAGACGGAGAAAAAAATGCAAATTCAAAAGGTCTTCCTAGGAAACTGTCTTCGAAATCAATCAGAAAATAACATCATCATTGCAAAACAAAACAAAAAACAAAAGGAGGTGTTTGCATTTAAAAAGCTCTCTCAAAAGACAAACGAATACGACTTACTCATTGATTGGTTGAAACTTGCTGCTAAGATGAGCTTCCTTTTGTTACATCACAGGGATGCATAACTGTACAGCCACAACATCTACCCAGCATTACCTCACTCAAAACTAACTAAACACTGTCTCATTCTTAGAAACGAAACATTCTTTAACTTAGCTTAGAGTAGGTAAGGTTAAATAGGTCTATTAAAAGAGAGCTGAAATTCTTAGCTCCCTGCTGATTGTTTTCTTCTATGCATTTCCTTCTTTTTCCAGCTCCTTTATAGTTTGGCTCCTTTATAGTTTGGCTTTATCAATGTAATGCCGTTATTCTAACCCTAACCCTAACCCTAGCCCTAACCCTAACCCTAAATCCTGACTCCTCTTCTTCCAACTTTTTGTAGCTACTTTCATATCAACTCGAATGTTTCTCCCTTACGCTTTTTCTAACTTTCTTATGGAGTTTTCGTCTTACGGAGGTTATGCTTCTTTTCTTCTTTTCGCTCTGCCAATCGTCATGCAATATTCTGCCCAACAACACAAATACTACGAAAATCGTAAATATTATTCCTCTTCGCTATCGCAAAGCACCTCTACTAGATGAGAAGTTAGCTTGGAATTCATAACATGTGCAATAATCCATTCAA
>NW_028324313.1:10324575-10327075 GCF_058129835.1 Hydra viridissima
CAAAAATCGTAGAAAACGCTAAGTCGGTTAAGAAAACGTATTCGCCTATAAAAATGCTCAGTTACTTAAGAAGATGCATGCTCGGTTAAAATATCGCTAGGCAACTCAAGAAATTCCTCTTTCGATAGTAAAATGGCTCGTGCGGTTAAAAAAAGTGTTCGTTTAATAAAGTGTTCTTTCGCCTAACAAAATAACCCTAACGGTTAAAAAAACTTTTAAAAAGTTCCTCGCTCGGTTTAAAAAATACTCAGCCTTGTTCGATTAAAAAAAAAAGCTTGTGCGGTTAAATTTACAATTGTTCTGTTAAAAAAAAAAAACCTGTAACCCTAACCCTAACCCTAACCCTAACCCTAACCCTAACCCTAACCCTAACCCTAGCCCTAACCCTAACGGTTAAAAAAAACGCTTGTGCGGTTAAAAAAAAAACACTTGTTCAGTTAAAGAAACGGTGGTACGGTTAAAAAAACCCTTGTTCGGTTAAAAAAGCACTTGTTCGCTTAAAAAAATAGTTGCTCGGTTAAAAAACCGTCTTACGGTTAAAAAAAACTCTTGTTCGGTTAAAGAAACCGTGGTACGGTTAAAAAAACCCGTTTTCGGTAAAAAAAAAAAAAAAAAAAAAAAGCACTTGTTTGTTTAAAAACACTTGTTCTGTTAAAAAAAAAACACTTGCTCACTGGAAAAAACACTTGTTCTGTTAAAAAAAAAACACTTGCTCACTGGAAAAAACACTTGTTCTGTTAAAAAAAAAACACTTGCTCACTGGAAAAAACACTTGTTCTGTTAAAAAAAAAACACTTGCTCACTGGAAAAAACACTTGTTCTGTTAAAAAAAAAACACTTGCTCACTGGAAAAAACACTTGTTCGGTTTAAGAAACGCTTGTTCGGTAAAAAAAAACTCTTGTCCGGTTAACCCTAACCCTAACGGTTAACAAATACCCCGCCGATTAATGAGTTACGCGGCTGCTTAGGAAGTCCTCGGTCGGTTATGAAAACACCCAACCGCTTAACCCTTTCATGCACCAATTATTTTTCTGTAACTAACATAACTCATAAAAAAACATCTACAAAATGACAGTGGAACTATGAAATGTTAAATTAGACTTTTTCTACAGCCTTTTTCAACTCTCATTTATAAAACAATATTGTTTTCAATCGGTTAGAATGCACCATTTGAATTGGGGAAGCTTAGCTTGATTTATTGTTATACAACAACCCAGCACATGAAATGGTTAAAGAAATACCCACCTGCCTAAGTATCCTTAAAAAAAAGTATCCTTAAAAAAAAATAAAACCCTCTGTCTCTTGAACATAAATGCAAAAATCATTTAAAAAAGCAAATTCATTTTCAAAAACGTTTAAAAAGTGTAAACCACTTATTAAAAGAAGACTTTACAAAATACTTCACTGCTATTTAAAAAATACTACACATCTATTTCAGAAATTCCATACCACACTACAAAATGAATTTCAAAAACATTTGTTTGTTTGCAAGACAGAAGTTTTCATTACAGAAGACGCTGAATCCATTTTAAAAAGATGCACAGTGAAAAATGCCTACTTTTTATTTTTTTCAAAGGCTCGGTCACTTTCAAAAACTGCAGTCCCTTTTAGAAAAAAAAGAAGTCTTTAATTAAGAAGCAAAAGGTCTCTTTAAAAAAGAAATACAAGTTTTCATTTTAAGAATGGTAGATGTGACTTAACCAACAATTTTAAGTCACATTTAAAGAAACACATTAAGTCGCTTTAAAATATATAATAAGTCACATTCAAGAAGCTTCATATCACTTTAAAAGGGCTTAAGCCACTTTAAAAGTCTCTTAAATGTCTAGCTCACTCACTCACTCACTCACTCACTCACTCACTCACTCACTCACTGCATGATCAAAGTCTTTTAAAAAGACTATTCATGTTTGAAAAGTGCTATTTCACTTTTGCTATTTCCAAATAAATAAAAAGTTTACATCACTCTCAAAAAATGCAAAGCTGCTTAAGAAGAAAAAGCTAGGTCACTTTTAAAAAAGATAACTTCATTTGTAAAAAGAACATCAAGGCGGTTAAGAGTTCTCTGCTCACCAAAACCAAAACAAAAGGCTAAGTCGCTTTAGAATGTAAAACCAACTGCAAACCATTTTAAAAGGGTTTAAAGCCAGTTTAAAAGTCTCACCAGAGATGTCCAGCTCACTGGAACAAAGTCTTTTAAAAAGATTATTCGCATCAGAAAACAGCTAGCTCACTTTCAAAAGTGTTGCTTTAGAAAGAAGCTAGTTCGCTTTTAGAAACAAAAACTTCATTTCTAAGATGAAAATCGATTAAGAGTTGTCTGCAAAACAAAACCAAAAGCTTATTTGATTTAAAGAAACAAAAAACGTTTAAATGGATCCAAATTGACATTGTGAAGTAGAGCAACTTTAGAAATACAACAAATCATATTTTTAAAATTTTGCCACTTTAAACGCAACCCTAACCCTAACCCTAACCCTAACGCTATATCATATTTAA
>NW_028324313.1:10347075-10349575 GCF_058129835.1 Hydra viridissima
AACACTTGTTCTGTTAAAAAAAAAACACTTGCTCACTGGAAAAAACACTTGTTCTGTTAAAAAAAAAACACTTGCTCACTGGAAAAAACACTTGTTCTGTTAAAAAAAAAACACTTGCTCACTGGAAAAAACACTTGTTCTGTTAAAAAAAAAACACTTGCTCACTGGAAAAAACACTTGTTCGGTTTAAGAAACGCTTGTTCGGTAAAAAAAAACTCTTGTCCGGTTAACCCTAACCCTAACGGTTAACAAATACCCCGCCGATTAATGAGTTACGCGGCTGCTTAGGAAGTCCTCGGTCGGTTATGAAAACACCCAACCGCTTAACCCTTTCATGCACCAATTATTTTTCTGTAACTAACATAACTCATAAAAAAACATCTACAAAATGACAGTGGAACTATGAAATGTTAAATTAGACTTTTTCTACAGCCTTTTTCAACTCTCATTTATAAAACAATATTGTTTTCAATCGGTTAGAATGCACCATTTGAATTGGGGAAGCTTAGCTTGATTTATTGTTATACAACAACCCAGCACATGAAATGGTTAAAGAAATACCCACCTGCCTAAGTATCCTTAAAAAAAAGTATCCTTAAAAAAAAATAAAACCCTCTGTCTCTTGAACATAAATGCAAAAATCATTTAAAAAAGCAAATTCATTTTCAAAAACGTTTAAAAAGTGTAAACCACTTATTAAAAGAAGACTTTACAAAATACTTCACTGCTATTTAAAAAATACTACACATCTATTTCAGAAATTCCATACCACACTACAAAATGAATTTCAAAAACATTTGTTTGTTTGCAAGACAGAAGTTTTCATTACAGAAGACGCTGAATCCATTTTAAAAAGATGCACAGTGAAAAATGCCTACTTTTTATTTTTTTCAAAGGCTCGGTCACTTTCAAAAACTGCAGTCCCTTTTAGAAAAAAAAGAAGTCTTTAATTAAGAAGCAAAAGGTCTCTTTAAAAAAGAAATACAAGTTTTCATTTTAAGAATGGTAGATGTGACTTAACCAACAATTTTAAGTCACATTTAAAGAAACACATTAAGTCGCTTTAAAATATATAATAAGTCACATTCAAGAAGCTTCATATCACTTTAAAAGGGCTTAAGCCACTTTAAAAGTCTCTTAAATGTCTAGCTCACTCACTCACTCACTCACTCACTCACTCACTCACTCACTCACTGCATGATCAAAGTCTTTTAAAAAGACTATTCATGTTTGAAAAGTGCTATTTCACTTTTGCTATTTCCAAATAAATAAAAAGTTTACATCACTCTCAAAAAATGCAAAGCTGCTTAAGAAGAAAAAGCTAGGTCACTTTTAAAAAAGATAACTTCATTTGTAAAAAGAACATCAAGGCGGTTAAGAGTTCTCTGCTCACCAAAACCAAAACAAAAGGCTAAGTCGCTTTAGAATGTAAAACCAACTGCAAACCATTTTAAAAGGGTTTAAAGCCAGTTTAAAAGTCTCACCAGAGATGTCCAGCTCACTGGAACAAAGTCTTTTAAAAAGATTATTCGCATCAGAAAACAGCTAGCTCACTTTCAAAAGTGTTGCTTTAGAAAGAAGCTAGTTCGCTTTTAGAAACAAAAACTTCATTTCTAAGATGAAAATCGATTAAGAGTTGTCTGCAAAACAAAACCAAAAGCTTATTTGATTTAAAGAAACAAAAAACGTTTAAATGGATCCAAATTGACATTGTGAAGTAGAGCAACTTTAGAAATACAACAAATCATATTTTTAAAATTTTGCCACTTTAAACGCAACCCTAACCCTAACCCTAACCCTAACGCTATATCATATTTAAAAAAGAGCCTAAGTCACTTTAAAAAGGTCACATCATTTAGACAACACGAAGCTGTTAGTCCAAACGACTTGCAGCATCACCATCACCATCATTGTCAGCAGCAGCAGCAGCAGCAGCAGCAGCAGCAGCAGACGGAGAAAAAAATGCAAATTCAAAAGGTCTTCCTAGGAAACTGTCTTCGAAATCAATCAGAAAATAACATCATCATTGCAAAACAAAACAAAAAACAAAAGGAGGTGTTTGCATTTAAAAAGCTCTCTCAAAAGACAAACGAATACGACTTACTCATTGATTGGTTGAAACTTGCTGCTAAGATGAGCTTCCTTTTGTTACATCACAGGGATGCATAACTGTACAGCCACAACATCTACCCAGCATTACCTCACTCAAAACTAACTAAACACTGTCTCATTCTTAGAAACGAAACATTCTTTAACTTAGCTTAGAGTAGGTAAGGTTAAATAGGTCTATTAAAAGAGAGCTGAAATTCTTAGCTCCCTGCTGATTGTTTTCTTCTATGCATTTCCTTCTTTTTCCAGCTCCTTTATAGTTTGGCTCCTTTATAGTTTGGCTTTATCAATGTAATGCCGTTATTCTAACCCTAACCCTAACCCTAGCCCTAACCCTAACCCTAAATCCTGACTCCTCTTCTTCCAACTTTTTGTAGCTACTTTCATATCA
>NW_028324313.1:10357075-10359538 GCF_058129835.1 Hydra viridissima
CATCGAGAACCGTCCGCCGAAAAAGCACTGTCAAACGTCTCAACAGCGACAACGGAGCGCTTCTAATGCTTTACACCAACACCAGAGAAGCTACCAGCAAACTGCTAGAGCTGTGCTGCGTTTGCTCTCGTCTTCTCCATGAACATTCAATTTTTAATGGGACAAGAGTTTAAGTTTTTAAAAAGAGTCCGACTTGTTTGCAAAACGTCCAAGAAACATTTGCAAAGTCACAAAAATCGTAGAAAACGCTAAGTCGGTTAAGAAAACGTATTCGCCTATAAAAATGCTCAGTTACTTAAGAAGATGCATGCTCGGTTAAAATATCGCTAGGCAACTCAAGAAATTCCTCTTTCGATAGTAAAATGGCTCGTGCGGTTAAAAAAAGTGTTCGTTTAATAAAGTGTTCTTTCGCCTAACAAAATAACCCTAACGGTTAAAAAACTTTTAAAAAGTTCCTCGCTCGGTTTAAAAAATACTCAGCCTTGTTCGATTAAAAAAAAAAGCTTGTGCGGTTAAATTTACAATTGTTCTGTTAAAAAAAAAAAACCTGTAACCCTAACCCTAACCCTAACCCTAACCCTAACCCTAACCCTAACCCTAACCCTAGCCCTAACCCTAACGGTTAAAAAAAACGCTTGTGCGGTTAAAAAAAAAAACACTTGTTCAGTTAAAGAAACGGTGGTACGGTTAAAAAAACCCTTGTTCGGTTAAAAAGCACTTGTTCGCTTAAAAAAATAGTTGCTCGGTTAAAAAACCGTCTTACGGTTAAAAAAAACTCTTGTTCGGTTAAAGAAACCGTGGTACGGTTAAAAAAACCCGTTTTCGGTAAAAAAAAAAAAAAAAAAAAAAAGCACTTGTTTGTTTAAAAACACTTGTTCTGTTAAAAAAAAAACACTTGCTCACTGGAAAAAACACTTGTTCTGTTAAAAAAAAAACACTTGCTCACTGGAAAAAACACTTGTTCTGTTAAAAAAAAAACACTTGCTCACTGGAAAAAACACTTGTTCTGTTAAAAAAAAAACACTTGCTCACTGGAAAAAACACTTGTTCTGTTAAAAAAAAAACACTTGCTCACTGGAAAAAACACTTGTTCGGTTTAAGAAACGCTTGTTCGGTAAAAAAAAACTCTTGTCCGGTTAACCCTAACCCTAACGGTTAACAAATACCCCGCCGGATTAATGAGTTACGCGGCTGCTTAGGAAGTCCTCGGTCGGTTATGAAAACACCCAACCGCTTAACCCTTTCATGCACCAATTATTTTTCTGTAACTAACATAACTCATAAAAAAACATCTACAAAATGACAGTGGAACTATGAAATGTTAAATTAGACTTTTTCTACAGCCTTTTTCAACTCTCATTTATAAAACAATATTGTTTTCAATCGGTTAGAATGCACCATTTGAATTGGGGAAGCTTAGCTTGATTTATTGTTATACAACAACCCAGCACATGAAATGGTTAAAGAAATACCCACCTGCCTAAGTATCCTTAAAAAAAAGTATCCTTAAAAAAAAATAAAACCCTCTGTCTCTTGAACATAAATGCAAAAATCATTTAAAAAAGCAAATTCATTTTCAAAAACGTTTAAAAAGTGTAAACCACTTATTAAAAGAAGACTTTACAAAATACTTCACTGCTATTTAAAAAATACTACACATCTATTTCAGAAATTCCATACCACACTACAAAATGAATTTCAAAAACATTTGTTTGTTTGCAAGACAGAAGTTTTCATTACAGAAGACGCTGAATCCATTTTAAAAAGATGCACAGTGAAAAATGCCTACTTTTTATTTTTTTCAAAGGCTCGGTCACTTTCAAAAACTGCAGTCCCTTTTAGAAAAAAAAGAAGTCTTTAATTAAGAAGCAAAAGGTCTCTTTAAAAAAGAAATACAAGTTTTCATTTTAAGAATGGTAGATGTGACTTAACCAACAATTTTAAGTCACATTTAAAGAAACACATTAAGTCGCTTTAAAATATATAATAAGTCACATTCAAGAAGCTTCATATCACTTTAAAAGGGCTTAAGCCACTTTAAAAGTCTCTTAAATGTCTAGCTCACTCACTCACTCACTCACTCACTCACTCACTCACTCACTCACTGCATGATCAAAGTCTTTTAAAAAGACTATTCATGTTTGAAAAGTGCTATTTCACTTTTGCTATTTCCAAATAAATAAAAAGTTTACATCACTCTCAAAAAATGCAAAGCTGCTTAAGAAGAAAAAGCTAGGTCACTTTTAAAAAAGATAACTTCATTTGTAAAAAGAACATCAAGGCGGTTAAGAGTTCTCTGCTCACCAAAACCAAAACAAAAGGCTAAGTCGCTTTAGAATGTAAAACCAACTGCAAACCATTTTAAAAGGGTTTAAAGCCAGTTTAAAAGTCTCACCAGAGATGTCCAGCTCACTGGAACAAAGTCTTTTAAAAAGATTATTCGCATCAGAAAACAGCTAGCTC
>NW_028324313.1:10364638-10367138 GCF_058129835.1 Hydra viridissima
CTCTCTTTTAATAGACCTATTTAACCTTACCTACTCTAAGCTAAGTTAAAGAATGTTTCGTTTCTAAGAATGAGACAGTGTTTAGTTAGTTTTGAGTGAGGTAATGCTGGGTAGATGTTGTGGCTGTACAGTTATGCATCCCTGTGATGTAACAAAAGGAAGCTCATCTTAGCAGCAAGTTTCAACCAATCAATGAGTAAGTCGTATTCGTTTGTCTTTTGAGAGAGCTTTTTAAATGCAAACACCTCCTTTTGTTTTTTGTTTTGTTTTGCAATGATGATGTTATTTTCTGATTGATTTCGAAGACAGTTTCCTAGGAAGACCTTTTGAATTTGCATTTTTTTCTCCGTCTGCTGCTGCTGCTGCTGCTGCTGCTGCTGCTGCTGACAATGATGGTGATGGTGATGCTGCAAGTCGTTTGGACTAACAGCTTCGTGTTGTCTAAATGATGTGACCTTTTTAAAGTGACTTAGGCTCTTTTTTAAATATGATATAGCGTTAGGGTTAGGGTTAGGGTTAGGGTTGCGTTTAAAGTGGCAAAATTTTAAAAATATGATTTGTTGTATTTCTAAAGTTGCTCTACTTCACAATGTCAATTTGGATCCATTTAAACGTTTTTTGTTTCTTTAAATCAAATAAGCTTTTGGTTTTGTTTTGCAGACAACTCTTAATCGATTTTCATCTTAGAAATGAAGTTTTTGTTTCTAAAAGCGAACTAGCTTCTTTCTAAAGCAACACTTTTGAAAGTGAGCTAGCTGTTTTCTGATGCGAATAATCTTTTTTAAAGACTTTGTTCCAGTGAGCTGGACATCTCTGGTGAGACTTTTAAACTGGCTTTAAACCCTTTTAAAATGGTTTGCAGTTGGTTTTACATTCTAAAGCGACTTAGCCTTTGTTTTGGTTTGGTGAGCAGAGAACTCTTAACCGCCTTGATGTTCTTTTTACAAATGAAGTTATCTTTTTTAAAAGTGACCTAGCTTTTTCTTCTTAAGCAGCTTTGCATTTTTTGAGAGTGATGTAAACTTTTTATTTATTTGGAAATAGCAAAAGTGAAATAGCACTTTTCAAACATGAATAGTCTTTTTAAAAGACTTTGATCATGCAGTGAGTGAGTGAGTGAGTGAGTGAGTGAGTGAGTGAGTGAGTGAGTGAGTGAGCTAGACATTTAAGAGACTTTTAAAGTGGCTTAAGCCCTTTTAAAGTGATATGAAGCTTCTTGAATGTGACTTATTATATATTTTAAAGCGACTTAATGTGTTTCTTTAAATGTGACTTAAAATTGTTGGTTAAGTCACATCTACCATTCTTAAAATGAAAACTTGTATTTCTTTTTTAAAGAGACCTTTTGCTTCTTAATTAAAGACTTCTTTTTTTTCTAAAAGGGACTGCAGTTTTTGAAAGTGACCGAGCCTTTGAAAAAAATAAAAAGTAGGCATTTTTCACTGTGCATCTTTTTAAAATGGATTCAGCGTCTTCTGTAATGAAAACTTCTGTCTTGCAAACAAACAAATGTTTTTGAAATTCATTTTGTAGTGTGGTATGGAATTTCTGAAATAGATGTGTAGTATTTTTTAAATAGCAGTGAAGTATTTTGTAAAGTCTTCTTTTAATAAGTGGTTTACACTTTTTAAACGTTTTTGAAAATGAATTTGCTTTTTTAAATGATTTTTGCATTTATGTTCAAGAGACAGAGGGTTTTATTTTTTTTTAAGGATACTTTTTTTTAAGGATACTTAGGCAGGTGGGTATTTCTTTAACCATTTCATGTGCTGGGTTGTTGTATAACAAAATAAATCAAGCTAAGCTTCCCCAATTCAAATGGTGCATTCTAACCGATTGAAAACAATATTGTTTTATAAATGAGAGTTGAAAAAGGCTGTAGAAAAAGTCTAATTTAACATTTCATAGTTCCACTGTCATTTTGTAGATGTTTTTTTATGAGTTATGTTAGTTACAGAAAAATAATTGGTGCATGAAAGGGTTAAGCGGTTGGGTGTTTTCATAACCGACCGAGGACTTCCTAAGCAGCCGCGTAACTCATTAATCGGCGGGGTATTTGTTAACCGTTAGGGTTAGGGTTAACCGGACAAGAGTTTTTTTTTACCGAACAAGCGTTTCTTAAACCGAACAAGTGTTTTTTCCAGTGAGCAAGTGTTTTTTTTTTAACAGAACAAGTGTTTTTTCCAGTGAGCAAGTGTTTTTTTTTTAACAGAACAAGTGTTTTTTCCAGTGAGCAAGTGTTTTTTTTTTAACAGAACAAGTGTTTTTTCCAGTGAGCAAGTGTTTTTTTTTTAACAGAACAAGTGTTTTTTCCAGTGAGCAAGTGTTTTTTTTTTAACAGAACAAGTGTTTTTAAACAAACAAGTGCTTTTTTTTTTTTTTTTTTTTTTTACCGAAAACGGGTTTTTTTAACCGTACCACGGTTTCTTTAACCGAACAAGAGTTTTTTTTAACCGTAAGACGGTTTTTTAACCGAGCAACTATTTTTTTAAGCGAACAA
>NW_028324313.1:10374638-10377138 GCF_058129835.1 Hydra viridissima
ACCGCACGCGTCATATCTGTGATAAAACGGTATGTTACGTAGATGTTGTTGCTCTGCAATCGTGCGTATCTCTCAATATGGATATACCCTAACAGACCTAATGATCTGTTGATAAGTAAGTTCTGTTAACAGGCCTAAGTAGGATCTAACAGAACTAAGTAAGATCTGTTGATAAGTAAGTACGTTCAATGGCCATGTTATAGAGCTGCTTGTGGTGACGCAGCTTTAGGCGTGAGCCTGGGCTTATTGCTGATTTAAACTGTGAGCGCAGCTTCGATGAAAGTCAATGCGTAAGTGCGCAATTAGCAAAAACTAAATGAACTTTATCAGTTTTACCAAATAAGCTTATTACTTTTATCACAGTTTATAATTTTCTCTGCTTCACAGCAGCAGTAATTTTTCCCGATATTGGCCCTAATGCCTCTTCACTGGACCTGAGATAATAATCCATTTGTACAACATTCTTAAGAGCGCAGCCGTTCAATTTTTGTTGAATGGATTATTGCACATGTTATGAATTCCAAGCTAACTTCTCATCTAGTAGAGGTGCTTTGCGATAGCGAAGAGGAATAATATTTACGATTTTCGTAGTATTTGTGTTGTTGGGCAGAATATTGCATGACGATTGGCAGAGCGAAAAGAAGAAAAGAAGCATAACCTCCGTAAGACGAAAACTCCATAAGAAAGTTAGAAAAAGCGTAAGGGAGAAACATTCGAGTTGATATGAAAGTAGCTACAAAAAGTTGGAAGAAGAGGAGTCAGGATTTAGGGTTAGGGTTAGGGCTAGGGTTAGGGTTAGGGTTAGAATAACGGCATTACATTGATAAAGCCAAACTATAAAGGAGCCAAACTATAAAGGAGCTGGAAAAAGAAGGAAATGCATAGAAGAAAACAATCAGCAGGGAGCTAAGAATTTCAGCTCTCTTTTAATAGACCTATTTAACCTTACCTACTCTAAGCTAAGTTAAAGAATGTTTCGTTTCTAAGAATGAGACAGTGTTTAGTTAGTTTTGAGTGAGGTAATGCTGGGTAGATGTTGTGGCTGTACAGTTATGCATCCCTGTGATGTAACAAAAGGAAGCTCATCTTAGCAGCAAGTTTCAACCAATCAATGAGTAAGTCGTATTCGTTTGTCTTTTGAGAGAGCTTTTTAAATGCAAACACCTCCTTTTGTTTTTTGTTTTGTTTTGCAATGATGATGTTATTTTCTGATTGATTTCGAAGACAGTTTCCTAGGAAGACCTTTTGAATTTGCATTTTTTTCTCCGTCTGCTGCTGCTGCTGCTGCTGCTGCTGCTGCTGCTGACAATGATGGTGATGGTGATGCTGCAAGTCGTTTGGACTAACAGCTTCGTGTTGTCTAAATGATGTGACCTTTTTAAAGTGACTTAGGCTCTTTTTTAAATATGATATAGCGTTAGGGTTAGGGTTAGGGTTAGGGTTGCGTTTAAAGTGGCAAAATTTTAAAAATATGATTTGTTGTATTTCTAAAGTTGCTCTACTTCACAATGTCAATTTGGATCCATTTAAACGTTTTTTGTTTCTTTAAATCAAATAAGCTTTTGGTTTTGTTTTGCAGACAACTCTTAATCGATTTTCATCTTAGAAATGAAGTTTTTGTTTCTAAAAGCGAACTAGCTTCTTTCTAAAGCAACACTTTTGAAAGTGAGCTAGCTGTTTTCTGATGCGAATAATCTTTTTAAAAGACTTTGTTCCAGTGAGCTGGACATCTCTGGTGAGACTTTTAAACTGGCTTTAAACCCTTTTAAAATGGTTTGCAGTTGGTTTTACATTCTAAAGCGACTTAGCCTTTTGTTTTGGTTTTGGTGAGCAGAGAACTCTTAACCGCCTTGATGTTCTTTTTACAAATGAAGTTATCTTTTTTAAAAGTGACCTAGCTTTTTCTTCTTAAGCAGCTTTGCATTTTTTGAGAGTGATGTAAACTTTTTATTTATTTGGAAATAGCAAAAGTGAAATAGCACTTTTCAAACATGAATAGTCTTTTTAAAAGACTTTGATCATGCAGTGAGTGAGTGAGTGAGTGAGTGAGTGAGTGAGTGAGTGAGTGAGTGAGCTAGACATTTAAGAGACTTTTAAAGTGGCTTAAGCCCTTTTAAAGTGATATGAAGCTTCTTGAATGTGACTTATTATATATTTTAAAGCGACTTAATGTGTTTCTTTAAATGTGACTTAAAATTGTTGGTTAAGTCACATCTACCATTCTTAAAATGAAAACTTGTATTTCTTTTTTAAAGAGACCTTTTGCTTCTTAATTAAAGACTTCTTTTTTTTCTAAAAGGGACTGCAGTTTTTGAAAGTGACCGAGCCTTTGAAAAAAATAAAAAGTAGGCATTTTTCACTGTGCATCTTTTTAAAATGGATTCAGCGTCTTCTGTAATGAAAACTTCTGTCTTGCAAACAAACAAATGTTTTTGAAATTCATTTTGTAGTGTGGTATGGAATTTCTGAAATAGATGTGTAGTATTTTTTAAATAGCAGT
>NW_028324313.1:10387138-10389638 GCF_058129835.1 Hydra viridissima
TCTTAATCGATTTTCATCTTAGAAATGAAGTTTTTGTTTCTAAAAGCGAACTAGCTTCTTTCTAAAGCAACACTTTTGAAAGTGAGCTAGCTGTTTTCTGATGCGAATAATCTTTTTAAAAGACTTTGTTCCAGTGAGCTGGACATCTCTGGTGAGACTTTTAAACTGGCTTTAAACCCTTTTAAAATGGTTTGCAGTTGGTTTTACATTCTAAAGCGACTTAGCCTTTTGTTTTGGTTTTGGTGAGCAGAGAACTCTTAACCGCCTTGATGTTCTTTTTACAAATGAAGTTATCTTTTTTAAAAGTGACCTAGCTTTTTCTTCTTAAGCAGCTTTGCATTTTTTGAGAGTGATGTAAACTTTTTATTTATTTGGAAATAGCAAAAGTGAAATAGCACTTTTCAAACATGAATAGTCTTTTTAAAAGACTTTGATCATGCAGTGAGTGAGTGAGTGAGTGAGTGAGTGAGTGAGTGAGTGAGTGAGCTAGACATTTAAGAGACTTTTAAAGTGGCTTAAGCCCTTTTAAAGTGATATGAAGCTTCTTGAATGTGACTTATTATATATTTTAAAGCGACTTAATGTGTTTCTTTAAATGTGACTTAAAATTGTTGGTTAAGTCACATCTACCATTCTTAAAATGAAAACTTGTATTTCTTTTTTAAAGAGACCTTTTGCTTCTTAATTAAAGACTTCTTTTTTTTCTAAAAGGGACTGCAGTTTTTGAAAGTGACCGAGCCTTTGAAAAAAATAAAAAGTAGGCATTTTTCACTGTGCATCTTTTTAAAATGGATTCAGCGTCTTCTGTAATGAAAACTTCTGTCTTGCAAACAAACAAATGTTTTTGAAATTCATTTTGTAGTGTGGTATGGAATTTCTGAAATAGATGTGTAGTATTTTTTAAATAGCAGTGAAGTATTTTGTAAAGTCTTCTTTTAATAAGTGGTTTACACTTTTTAAACGTTTTTGAAAATGAATTTGCTTTTTTAAATGATTTTTGCATTTATGTTCAAGAGACAGAGGGTTTTATTTTTTTTTAAGGATACTTTTTTTTAAGGATACTTAGGCAGGTGGGTATTTCTTTAACCATTTCATGTGCTGGGTTGTTGTATAACAATAAATCAAGCTAAGCTTCCCCAATTCAAATGGTGCATTCTAACCGATTGAAAACAATATTGGTTTTATAAATGAGAGTTGAAAAAGGCTGTAGAAAAAGTCTAATTTAACATTTCATAGTTCCACTGTCATTTTGTAGATGTTTTTTTATGAGTTATGTTAGTTACAGAAAAATAATTGGTGCATGAAAGGGTTAAGCGGTTGGGTGTTTTCATAACCGACCGAGGACTTCCTAAGCAGCCGCGTAACTCATTAATCGGCGGGGTATTTGTTAACCGTTAGGGTTAGGGTTAACCGGACAAGAGTTTTTTTTTACCGAACAAGCGTTTCTTAAACCGAACAAGTGTTTTTTCCAGTGAGCAAGTGTTTTTTTTTTAACAGAACAAGTGTTTTTTCCAGTGAGCAAGTGTTTTTTTTTTAACAGAACAAGTGTTTTTTCCAGTGAGCAAGTGTTTTTTTTTTAACAGAACAAGTGTTTTTTCCAGTGAGCAAGTGTTTTTTTTTTAACAGAACAAGTGTTTTTTCCAGTGAGCAAGTGTTTTTTTTTTAACAGAACAAGTGTTTTTAAACAAACAAGTGCTTTTTTTTTTTTTTTTTTTTTTACCGAAAACGGGTTTTTTTAACCGTACCACGGTTTCTTTAACCGAACAAGAGTTTTTTTTAACCGTAAGACGGTTTTTTAACCGAGCAACTATTTTTTTAAGCGAACAAGTGCTTTTTTAACCGAACAAGGGTTTTTTTAACCGTACCACCGTTTCTTTAACTGAACAAGTGTTTTTTTTTTAACCGCACAAGCGTTTTTTTTAACCGTTAGGGTTAGGGCTAGGGTTAGGGTTAGGGTTAGGGTTAGGGTTAGGGTTAGGGTTAGGGTTAGGGTTACAGGTTTTTTTTTTTTAACAGAACAATTGTAAATTTAACCGCACAAGCTTTTTTTTTTAATCGAACAAGGCTGAGTATTTTTTAAACCGAGCGAGGAACTTTTTAAAAGTTTTTTTAACCGTTAGGGTTATTTTGTTAGGCGAAAGAACACTTTATTAAACGAACACTTTTTTTAACCGCACGAGCCATTTTACTATCGAAAGAGGAATTTCTTGAGTTGCCTAGCGATATTTTAACCGAGCATGCATCTTCTTAAGTAACTGAGCATTTTTATAGGCGAATACGTTTTCTTAACCGACTTAGCGTTTTCTACGATTTTTGTGACTTTGCAAATGTTTCTTGGACGTTTTGCAAACAAGTCGGACTCTTTTTAAAAACTTAAACTCTTGTCCCATTAAAAATTGAATGTTCATGGAGAAGACGAGAGCAAACGCAGCACAGCTCTAGCAGTTTGCTGGTAGCTTCTCTGGTGTTGGTGTAAAGCATTAGAAGCGCTCCGTTGTCG
>NW_028324313.1:10397138-10399638 GCF_058129835.1 Hydra viridissima
ACTCCATAAGAAAGTTAGAAAAAGCGTAAGGGAGAAACATTCGAGTTGATATGAAAGTAGCTACAAAAAGTTGGAAGAAGAGGAGTCAGGATTTAGGGTTAGGGTTAGGGCTAGGGTTAGGGTTAGGGTTAGAATAACGGCATTACATTGATAAAGCCAAACTATAAAGGAGCCAAACTATAAAGGAGCTGGAAAAAGAAGGAAATGCATAGAAGAAAACAATCAGCAGGGAGCTAAGAATTTCAGCTCTCTTTTAATAGACCTATTTAACCTTACCTACTCTAAGCTAAGTTAAAGAATGTTTCGTTTCTAAGAATGAGACAGTGTTTAGTTAGTTTTGAGTGAGGTAATGCTGGGTAGATGTTGTGGCTGTACAGTTATGCATCCCTGTGATGTAACAAAAGGAAGCTCATCTTAGCAGCAAGTTTCAACCAATCAATGAGTAAGTCGTATTCGTTTGTCTTTTGAGAGAGCTTTTTAAATGCAAACACCTCCTTTTGTTTTTTGTTTTGTTTTGCAATGATGATGTTATTTTCTGATTGATTTCGAAGACAGTTTCCTAGGAAGACCTTTTGAATTTGCATTTTTTTCTCCGTCTGCTGCTGCTGCTGCTGCTGCTGCTGCTGCTGCTGACAATGATGGTGATGGTGATGCTGCAAGTCGTTTGGACTAACAGCTTCGTGTTGTCTAAATGATGTGACCTTTTTAAAGTGACTTAGGCTCTTTTTTAAATATGATATAGCGTTAGGGTTAGGGTTAGGGTTAGGGTTGCGTTTAAAGTGGCAAAATTTTAAAAATATGATTTGTTGTATTTCTAAAGTTGCTCTACTTCACAATGTCAATTTGGATCCATTTAAACGTTTTTTGTTTCTTTAAATCAAATAAGCTTTTGGTTTTGTTTTGCAGACAACTCTTAATCGATTTTCATCTTAGAAATGAAGTTTTTGTTTCTAAAAGCGAACTAGCTTCTTTCTAAAGCAACACTTTTGAAAGTGAGCTAGCTGTTTTCTGATGCGAATAATCTTTTTAAAAGACTTTGTTCCAGTGAGCTGGACATCTCTGGTGAGACTTTTAAACTGGCTTTAAACCCTTTTAAAATGGTTTGCAGTTGGTTTTACATTCTAAAGCGACTTAGCCTTTTGTTTTGGTTTTGGTGAGCAGAGAACTCTTAACCGCCTTGATGTTCTTTTTACAAATGAAGTTATCTTTTTTAAAAGTGACCTAGCTTTTTCTTCTTAAGCAGCTTTGCATTTTTTGAGAGTGATGTAAACTTTTTATTTATTTGGAAATAGCAAAAGTGAAATAGCACTTTTCAAACATGAATAGTCTTTTTAAAAGACTTTGATCATGCAGTGAGTGAGTGAGTGAGTGAGTGAGTGAGTGAGTGAGTGAGTGTGAGCTAGACATTTAAGAGACTTTTAAAGTGGCTTAAGCCCTTTTAAAGTGATATGAAGCTTCTTGAATGTGACTTATTATATATTTTAAAGCGACTTAATGTGTTTCTTTAAATGTGACTTAAAATTGTTGGTTAAGTCACATCTACCATTCTTAAAATGAAAACTTGTATTTCTTTTTTAAAGAGACCTTTTGCTTCTTAATTAAAGACTTCTTTTTTTTCTAAAAGGGACTGCAGTTTTTGAAAGTGACCGAGCCTTTGAAAAAAATAAAAAGTAGGCATTTTTCACTGTGCATCTTTTTAAAATGGATTCAGCGTCTTCTGTAATGAAAACTTCTGTCTTGCAAACAAACAAATGTTTTTGAAATTCATTTTGTAGTGTGGTATGGAATTTCTGAAATAGATGTGTAGTATTTTTTAAATAGCAGTGAAGTATTTTGTAAAGTCTTCTTTTAATAAGTGGTTTACACTTTTTAAACGTTTTTGAAAATGAATTTGCTTTTTTAAATGATTTTTGCATTTATGTTCAAGAGACAGAGGGTTTTATTTTTTTTTAAGGATACTTTTTTTTAAGGATACTTAGGCAGGTGGGTATTTCTTTAACCATTTCATGTGCTGGGTTGTTGTATAACAATAAATCAAGCTAAGCTTCCCCAATTCAAATGGTGCATTCTAACCGATTGAAAACAATATTGTTTTATAAATGAGAGTTGAAAAAGGCTGTAGAAAAAGTCTAATTTAACATTTCATAGTTCCACTGTCATTTTGTAGATGTTTTTTTATGAGTTATGTTAGTTACAGAAAAATAATTGGTGCATGAAAGGGTTAAGCGGTTGGGTGTTTTCATAACCGACCGAGGACTTCCTAAGCAGCCGCGTAACTCATTAATCGGCGGGGTATTTGTTAACCGTTAGGGTTAGGGTTAACCGGACAAGAGTTTTTTTTTACCGAACAAGCGTTTCTTAAACCGAACAAGTGTTTTTTCCAGTGAGCAAGTGTTTTTTTTTTAACAGAACAAGTGTTTTTTCCAGTGAGCAAGTGTTTTTTTTTTAACAGAACAAGTGTTTTTTCCAGTGAGCAAGTGTTTTTTTTTTAACAGAACAA
>NW_028324313.1:10409860-10414860 GCF_058129835.1 Hydra viridissima
AAATACGGATGCCCCCAATTGTCCCTCTTAATCATTACTTCGGTCCTAGAAACCAACAAAATAGAACCAAAGTCCTATTCCATTATTCCATGCTCATGTATTCAAGCGAAAGCCTGCTTTGAACACTCTAATTTTTTCAAAGTAAACGTCGCAAATCCGACAGACACACAGTGAAGTGCACCTGCAGTCTTTGCGAAGAAGAACAGACCCGCCAGTAGCTCACCTTGCGGTGGACCGACGGGCCCGCTCCGAAATCCAACTACGAGCTTTTTAACTGCAACAACTTTAATATACGCTATTGGAGCTGGAATTACCGCGGCTGCTGGCACCAGACTTGCCCTCCAATTGATCCTCGTTAAAGGATTTAAATTGTTCTCATTCCGATTGCGAGACCTATAAAGACCCCGTACCGTTATTTCTTGTCACTACCTCCCCGAATCGGGATTGGGTAATTTTCGTGCCTGCTGCCTTCCTTAGATGTGGTAGCCGTTTCTCAGGCTCCCTCTCCGGAATCGAACCCTAATTCTCCGTCACCCGTTACAACCATGGTAAGCCACTACCTTACCATCGACAGTTGATAGGGCAGAAATTTGAATGAAACATCGCCGGCGCAAGGCCATGCGATTCGAAAAGTTATCATGAATCACCAAGAAAACGGGCCGAGACCCGCATTGGTTTTTAGTCTAATAAATACATCCCTTCCGTGAAGTCGGGATTTTTCGCATGTATTAGCTCTAGAATTACCACAGGTATCCATGTAGTAAAGTACAATCAAATAAACGATAACTGATTTAATGAGCCATTCGCAGTTTCACAGTACAAGTGCTTATACTTAGACATGCATGGCTTAATCTTTGAGACAAGCATATGACTACTGGCAGGATCAACCAGGTAACTATCGTCAAGAGCGCGCGGCAAAGCCGTCGCTCTTTGGCAAATAGCGGACAAAACGATGAAAGCGCCTGAGCGCCTCTTCGTGTTTGCCGTATTCGTCCGTAAACCGATATGTGTTTAACATCGAAGCACAGCAGAGTCGTCGCAAACGCGAACGCTTGTGCAACTCTCTGCGCTCATTCAGTTTGCCCGTCAGTGGCAATTCTAACAGGGAACAGGGACTACGTCTCGGTGCGGTGTAAACACGAAGCTCACACCGACGAGGAACAATCGACCTGAACCACGCTAGAAAAGAGAATCTATTCGATCTCTCGCCGCTAAACGCATTCTGGCAAGCCCATACAACGCACAACGCCAATTGCAGAGGACGAATAAAACTTCCTCTGGACTCTCGAGTCACTTAAACCGCACGACACCAACGCATCGAGAACCGTCCGCCGAAAAAGCACTGTCAAACGTCTCAACAGCGACAACGGAGCGCTTCTAATGCTTTACACCAACACCAGAGAAGCTACCAGCAAACTGCTAGAGCTGTGCTGCGTTTGCTCTCGTCTTCTCCATGAACATTCAATTTTTAATGGGACAAGAGTTTAAGTTTTTAAAAAGAGTCCGACTTGTTTGCAAAACGTCCAAGAAACATTTGCAAAGTCACAAAAATCGTAGAAAACGCTAAGTCGGTTAAGAAAACGTATTCGCCTATAAAAATGCTCAGTTACTTAAGAAGATGCATGCTCGGTTAAAATATCGCTAGGCAACTCAAGAAATTCCTCTTTCGATAGTAAAATGGCTCGTGCGGTTAAAAAAAGTGTTCGTTTAATAAAGTGTTCTTTCGCCTAACAAAATAACCCTAACGGTTAAAAAAACTTTTAAAAAGTTCCTCGCTCGGTTTAAAAAATACTCAGCCTTGTTCGATTAAAAAAAAAAGCTTGTGCGGTTAAATTTACAATTGTTCTGTTAAAAAAAAAAAACCTGTAACCCTAACCCTAACCCTAACCCTAACCCTAACCCTAACCCTAACCCTAACCCTAGCCCTAACCCTAACGGTTAAAAAAAACGCTTGTGCGGTTAAAAAAAAAACACTTGTTCAGTTAAAGAAACGGTGGTACGGTTAAAAAAACCCTTGTTCGGTTAAAAAAGCACTTGTTCGCTTAAAAAAATAGTTGCTCGGTTAAAAAACCGTCTTACGGTTAAAAAAAACTCTTGTTCGGTTAAAGAAACCGTGGTACGGTTAAAAAAACCCGTTTTCGGTAAAAAAAAAAAAAAAAAAAAAAAGCACTTGTTTGTTTAAAAACACTTGTTCTGTTAAAAAAAAAACACTTGCTCACTGGAAAAAACACTTGTTCTGTTAAAAAAAAAACACTTGCTCACTGGAAAAAACACTTGTTCTGTTAAAAAAAAAACACTTGCTCACTGGAAAAAACACTTGTTCTGTTAAAAAAAAAACACTTGCTCACTGGAAAAAACACTTGTTCTGTTAAAAAAAAAACACTTGCTCACTGGAAAAAACACTTGTTCGGTTTAAGAAACGCTTGTTCGGTAAAAAAAAACTCTTGTCCGGTTAACCCTAACCCTAACGGTTAACAAATACCCCGCCGATTAATGAGTTACGCGGCTGCTTAGGAAGTCCTCGGTCGGTTATGAAAACACCCAACCGCTTAACCCTTTCATGCACCAATTATTTTTCTGTAACTAACATAACTCATAAAAAAACATCTACAAAATGACAGTGGAACTATGAAATGTTAAATTAGACTTTTTCTACAGCCTTTTTCAACTCTCATTTATAAAACAATATTGTTTTCAATCGGTTAGAATGCACCATTTGAATTGGGGAAGCTTAGCTTGATTTATTGTTATACAACAACCCAGCACATGAAATGGTTAAAGAAATACCCACCTGCCTAAGTATCCTTAAAAAAAAGTATCCTTAAAAAAAAATAAAACCCTCTGTCTCTTGAACATAAATGCAAAAATCATTTAAAAAAGCAAATTCATTTTCAAAAACGTTTAAAAAGTGTAAACCACTTATTAAAAGAAGACTTTACAAAATACTTCACTGCTATTTAAAAAATACTACACATCTATTTCAGAAATTCCATACCACACTACAAAATGAATTTCAAAAACATTTGTTTGTTTGCAAGACAGAAGTTTTCATTACAGAAGACGCTGAATCCATTTTAAAAAGATGCACAGTGAAAAATGCCTACTTTTTATTTTTTTCAAAGGCTCGGTCACTTTCAAAAACTGCAGTCCCTTTTAGAAAAAAAAGAAGTCTTTAATTAAGAAGCAAAAGGTCTCTTTAAAAAAGAAATACAAGTTTTCATTTTAAGAATGGTAGATGTGACTTAACCAACAATTTTAAGTCACATTTAAAGAAACACATTAAGTCGCTTTAAAATATATAATAAGTCACATTCAAGAAGCTTCATATCACTTTAAAAGGGCTTAAGCCACTTTAAAAGTCTCTTAAATGTCTAGCTCACTCACTCACTCACTCACTCACTCACTCACTCACTCACTCACTGCATGATCAAAGTCTTTTAAAAAGACTATTCATGTTTGAAAAGTGCTATTTCACTTTTGCTATTTCCAAATAAATAAAAAGTTTACATCACTCTCAAAAAATGCAAAGCTGCTTAAGAAGAAAAAGCTAGGTCACTTTTAAAAAAGATAACTTCATTTGTAAAAAGAACATCAAGGCGGTTAAGAGTTCTCTGCTCACCAAAACCAAAACAAAAGGCTAAGTCGCTTTAGAATGTAAAACCAACTGCAAACCATTTTAAAAGGGTTTAAAGCCAGTTTAAAAGTCTCACCAGAGATGTCCAGCTCACTGGAACAAAGTCTTTTAAAAAGATTATTCGCATCAGAAAACAGCTAGCTCACTTTCAAAAGTGTTGCTTTAGAAAGAAGCTAGTTCGCTTTTAGAAACAAAAACTTCATTTCTAAGATGAAAATCGATTAAGAGTTGTCTGCAAAACAAAACCAAAAGCTTATTTGATTTAAAGAAACAAAAAACGTTTAAATGGATCCAAATTGACATTGTGAAGTAGAGCAACTTTAGAAATACAACAAATCATATTTTTAAAATTTTGCCACTTTAAACGCAACCCTAACCCTAACCCTAACCCTAACGCTATATCATATTTAAAAAAGAGCCTAAGTCACTTTAAAAAGGTCACATCATTTAGACAACACGAAGCTGTTAGTCCAAACGACTTGCAGCATCACCATCACCATCATTGTCAGCAGCAGCAGCAGCAGCAGCAGCAGCAGCAGCAGACGGAGAAAAAAATGCAAATTCAAAAGGTCTTCCTAGGAAACTGTCTTCGAAATCAATCAGAAAATAACATCATCATTGCAAAACAAAACAAAAAACAAAAGGAGGTGTTTGCATTTAAAAAGCTCTCTCAAAAGACAAACGAATACGACTTACTCATTGATTGGTTGAAACTTGCTGCTAAGATGAGCTTCCTTTTGTTACATCACAGGGATGCATAACTGTACAGCCACAACATCTACCCAGCATTACCTCACTCAAAACTAACTAAACACTGTCTCATTCTTAGAAACGAAACATTCTTTAACTTAGCTTAGAGTAGGTAAGGTTAAATAGGTCTATTAAAAGAGAGCTGAAATTCTTAGCTCCCTGCTGATTGTTTTCTTCTATGCATTTCCTTCTTTTTCCAGCTCCTTTATAGTTTGGCTCCTTTATAGTTTGGCTTTATCAATGTAATGCCGTTATTCTAACCCTAACCCTAACCCTAGCCCTAACCCTAACCCTAAATCCTGACTCCTCTTCTTCCAACTTTTTGTAGCTACTTTCATATCAACTCGAATGTTTCTCCCTTACGCTTTTTCTAACTTTCTTATGGAGTTTTCGTCTTACGGAGGTTATGCTTCTTTTCTTCTTTTCGCTCTGCCAATCGTCATGCAATATTCTGCCCAACAACACAAATACTACGAAAATCGTAAATATTATTCCTCTTCGCTATCGCAAAGCACCTCTACTAGATGAGAAGTTAGCTTGGAATTCATAACATGTGCAATAATCCATTCAACAAAAATTGAACGGCTGCGCTCTTAAGAATGTTGTACAAATGGAT
>NW_028324313.1:10422360-10424860 GCF_058129835.1 Hydra viridissima
CCTATAAAAATGCTCAGTTACTTAAGAAGATGCATGCTCGGTTAAAATATCGCTAGGCAACTCAAGAAATTCCTCTTTCGATAGTAAAATGGCTCGTGCGGTTAAAAAAAGTGTTCGTTTAATAAAGTGTTCTTTCGCCTAACAAAATAACCCTAACGGTTAAAAAAACTTTTAAAAAGTTCCTCGCTCGGTTTAAAAAATACTCAGCCTTGTTCGATTAAAAAAAAAAGCTTGTGCGGTTAAATTTACAATTGTTCTGTTAAAAAAAAAAAACCTGTAACCCTAACCCTAACCCTAACCCTAACCCTAACCCTAACCCTAACCCTAACCCTAGCCCTAACCCTAACGGTTAAAAAAAACGCTTGTGCGGTTAAAAAAAAAACACTTGTTCAGTTAAAGAAACGGTGGTACGGTTAAAAAAACCCTTGTTCGGTTAAAAAAGCACTTGTTCGCTTAAAAAAATAGTTGCTCGGTTAAAAAACCGTCTTACGGTTAAAAAAAACTCTTGTTCGGTTAAAGAAACCGTGGTACGGTTAAAAAAACCCGTTTTCGGTAAAAAAAAAAAAAAAAAAAAAAAGCACTTGTTTGTTTAAAAACACTTGTTCTGTTAAAAAAAAAACACTTGCTCACTGGAAAAAACACTTGTTCTGTTAAAAAAAAAACACTTGCTCACTGGAAAAAACACTTGTTCTGTTAAAAAAAAAACACTTGCTCACTGGAAAAAACACTTGTTCTGTTAAAAAAAAAACACTTGCTCACTGGAAAAAACACTTGTTCTGTTAAAAAAAAAACACTTGCTCACTGGAAAAAACACTTGTTCGGTTTAAGAAACGCTTGTTCGGTAAAAAAAAACTCTTGTCCGGTTAACCCTAACCCTAACGGTTAACAAATACCCCGCCGATTAATGAGTTACGCGGCTGCTTAGGAAGTCCTCGGTCGGTTATGAAAACACCCAACCGCTTAACCCTTTCATGCACCAATTATTTTTCTGTAACTAACATAACTCATAAAAAAACATCTACAAAATGACAGTGGAACTATGAAATGTTAAATTAGACTTTTTCTACAGCCTTTTTCAACTCTCATTTATAAAACAATATTGTTTTCAATCGGTTAGAATGCACCATTTGAATTGGGGAAGCTTAGCTTGATTTATTGTTATACAACAACCCAGCACATGAAATGGTTAAAGAAATACCCACCTGCCTAAGTATCCTTAAAAAAAAGTATCCTTAAAAAAAAATAAAACCCTCTGTCTCTTGAACATAAATGCAAAAATCATTTAAAAAAGCAAATTCATTTTCAAAAACGTTTAAAAAGTGTAAACCACTTATTAAAAGAAGACTTTACAAAATACTTCACTGCTATTTAAAAAATACTACACATCTATTTCAGAAATTCCATACCACACTACAAAATGAATTTCAAAAACATTTGTTTGTTTGCAAGACAGAAGTTTTCATTACAGAAGACGCTGAATCCATTTTAAAAAGATGCACAGTGAAAAATGCCTACTTTTTATTTTTTTCAAAGGCTCGGTCACTTTCAAAAACTGCAGTCCCTTTTAGAAAAAAAAGAAGTCTTTAATTAAGAAGCAAAAGGTCTCTTTAAAAAAGAAATACAAGTTTTCATTTTAAGAATGGTAGATGTGACTTAACCAACAATTTTAAGTCACATTTAAAGAAACACATTAAGTCGCTTTAAAATATATAATAAGTCACATTCAAGAAGCTTCATATCACTTTAAAAGGGCTTAAGCCACTTTAAAAGTCTCTTAAATGTCTAGCTCACTCACTCACTCACTCACTCACTCACTCACTCACTCACTCACTGCATGATCAAAGTCTTTTAAAAAGACTATTCATGTTTGAAAAGTGCTATTTCACTTTTGCTATTTCCAAATAAATAAAAAGTTTACATCACTCTCAAAAAATGCAAAGCTGCTTAAGAAGAAAAAGCTAGGTCACTTTTAAAAAAGATAACTTCATTTGTAAAAAGAACATCAAGGCGGTTAAGAGTTCTCTGCTCACCAAAACCAAAACAAAAGGCTAAGTCGCTTTAGAATGTAAAACCAACTGCAAACCATTTTAAAAGGGTTTAAAGCCAGTTTAAAAGTCTCACCAGAGATGTCCAGCTCACTGGAACAAAGTCTTTTAAAAAGATTATTCGCATCAGAAAACAGCTAGCTCACTTTCAAAAGTGTTGCTTTAGAAAGAAGCTAGTTCGCTTTTAGAAACAAAAACTTCATTTCTAAGATGAAAATCGATTAAGAGTTGTCTGCAAAACAAAACCAAAAGCTTATTTGATTTAAAGAAACAAAAAACGTTTAAATGGATCCAAATTGACATTGTGAAGTAGAGCAACTTTAGAAATACAACAAATCATATTTTTAAAATTTTGCCACTTTAAACGCAACCCTAACCCTAACCCTAACCCTAACGCTATATCATATTTAAAAAAGAGCCTAAGTCACTTTAAAAAGGTCACATCATTTAGACAA
>NW_028324313.1:10444860-10447360 GCF_058129835.1 Hydra viridissima
CTTGTTCTGTTAAAAAAAAAACACTTGCTCACTGGAAAAAACACTTGTTCTGTTAAAAAAAAAACACTTGCTCACTGGAAAAAACACTTGTTCGGTTTAAGAAACGCTTGTTCGGTAAAAAAAAACTCTTGTCCGGTTAACCCTAACCCTAACGGTTAACAAATACCCCGCCGATTAATGAGTTACGCGGCTGCTTAGGAAGTCCTCGGTCGGTTATGAAAACACCCAACCGCTTAACCCTTTCATGCACCAATTATTTTTCTGTAACTAACATAACTCATAAAAAAACATCTACAAAATGACAGTGGAACTATGAAATGTTAAATTAGACTTTTTCTACAGCCTTTTTCAACTCTCATTTATAAAACAATATTGTTTTCAATCGGTTAGAATGCACCATTTGAATTGGGGAAGCTTAGCTTGATTTATTGTTATACAACAACCCAGCACATGAAATGGTTAAAGAAATACCCACCTGCCTAAGTATCCTTAAAAAAAAGTATCCTTAAAAAAAAATAAAACCCTCTGTCTCTTGAACATAAATGCAAAAATCATTTAAAAAAGCAAATTCATTTTCAAAAACGTTTAAAAAGTGTAAACCACTTATTAAAAGAAGACTTTACAAAATACTTCACTGCTATTTAAAAAATACTACACATCTATTTCAGAAATTCCATACCACACTACAAAATGAATTTCAAAAACATTTGTTTGTTTGCAAGACAGAAGTTTTCATTACAGAAGACGCTGAATCCATTTTAAAAAGATGCACAGTGAAAAATGCCTACTTTTTATTTTTTTCAAAGGCTCGGTCACTTTCAAAAACTGCAGTCCCTTTTAGAAAAAAAAGAAGTCTTTAATTAAGAAGCAAAAGGTCTCTTTAAAAAAGAAATACAAGTTTTCATTTTAAGAATGGTAGATGTGACTTAACCAACAATTTTAAGTCACATTTAAAGAAACACATTAAGTCGCTTTAAAATATATAATAAGTCACATTCAAGAAGCTTCATATCACTTTAAAAGGGCTTAAGCCACTTTAAAAGTCTCTTAAATGTCTAGCTCACTCACTCACTCACTCACTCACTCACTCACTCACTCACTCACTGCATGATCAAAGTCTTTTAAAAAGACTATTCATGTTTGAAAAGTGCTATTTCACTTTTGCTATTTCCAAATAAATAAAAAGTTTACATCACTCTCAAAAAATGCAAAGCTGCTTAAGAAGAAAAAGCTAGGTCACTTTTAAAAAAGATAACTTCATTTGTAAAAAGAACATCAAGGCGGTTAAGAGTTCTCTGCTCACCAAAACCAAAACAAAAGGCTAAGTCGCTTTAGAATGTAAAACCAACTGCAAACCATTTTAAAAGGGTTTAAAGCCAGTTTAAAAGTCTCACCAGAGATGTCCAGCTCACTGGAACAAAGTCTTTTAAAAAGATTATTCGCATCAGAAAACAGCTAGCTCACTTTCAAAAGTGTTGCTTTAGAAAGAAGCTAGTTCGCTTTTAGAAACAAAAACTTCATTTCTAAGATGAAAATCGATTAAGAGTTGTCTGCAAAACAAAACCAAAAGCTTATTTGATTTAAAGAAACAAAAAACGTTTAAATGGATCCAAATTGACATTGTGAAGTAGAGCAACTTTAGAAATACAACAAATCATATTTTTAAAATTTTGCCACTTTAAACGCAACCCTAACCCTAACCCTAACCCTAACGCTATATCATATTTAAAAAAGAGCCTAAGTCACTTTAAAAAGGTCACATCATTTAGACAACACGAAGCTGTTAGTCCAAACGACTTGCAGCATCACCATCACCATCATTGTCAGCAGCAGCAGCAGCAGCAGCAGCAGCAGCAGCAGACGGAGAAAAAAATGCAAATTCAAAAGGTCTTCCTAGGAAACTGTCTTCGAAATCAATCAGAAAATAACATCATCATTGCAAAACAAAACAAAAAACAAAAGGAGGTGTTTGCATTTAAAAAGCTCTCTCAAAAGACAAACGAATACGACTTACTCATTGATTGGTTGAAACTTGCTGCTAAGATGAGCTTCCTTTTGTTACATCACAGGGATGCATAACTGTACAGCCACAACATCTACCCAGCATTACCTCACTCAAAACTAACTAAACACTGTCTCATTCTTAGAAACGAAACATTCTTTAACTTAGCTTAGAGTAGGTAAGGTTAAATAGGTCTATTAAAAGAGAGCTGAAATTCTTAGCTCCCTGCTGATTGTTTTCTTCTATGCATTTCCTTCTTTTTCCAGCTCCTTTATAGTTTGGCTCCTTTATAGTTTGGCTTTATCAATGTAATGCCGTTATTCTAACCCTAACCCTAACCCTAGCCCTAACCCTAACCCTAAATCCTGACTCCTCTTCTTCCAACTTTTTGTAGCTACTTTCATATCAACTCGAATGTTTCTCCCTTACGCTTTTTCTAACTTTCTTATGGAGTTTTCGTCTTACGGAGGTTATGCTTCTTTTCTTCTTTTCGCTCTG
>NW_028324313.1:10454860-10457360 GCF_058129835.1 Hydra viridissima
CTACCAGCAAACTGCTAGAGCTGTGCTGCGTTTGCTCTCGTCTTCTCCATGAACATTCAATTTTTAATGGGACAAGAGTTTAAGTTTTTAAAAAGAGTCCGACTTGTTTGCAAAACGTCCAAGAAACATTTGCAAAGTCACAAAAATCGTAGAAAACGCTAAGTCGGTTAAGAAAACGTATTCGCCTATAAAAATGCTCAGTTACTTAAGAAGATGCATGCTCGGTTAAAATATCGCTAGGCAACTCAAGAAATTCCTCTTTCGATAGTAAAATGGCTCGTGCGGTTAAAAAAAGTGTTCGTTTAATAAAGTGTTCTTTCGCCTAACAAAATAACCCTAACGGTTAAAAAAACTTTTAAAAAGTTCCTCGCTCGGTTTAAAAAATACTCAGCCTTGTTCGATTAAAAAAAAAAGCTTGTGCGGTTAAATTTACAATTGTTCTGTTAAAAAAAAAAAACCTGTAACCCTAACCCTAACCCTAACCCTAACCCTAACCCTAACCCTAACCCTAACCCTAGCCCTAACCCTAACGGTTAAAAAAAACGCTTGTGCGGTTAAAAAAAAAACACTTGTTCAGTTAAAGAAACGGTGGTACGGTTAAAAAAACCCTTGTTCGGTTAAAAAAGCACTTGTTCGCTTAAAAAAATAGTTGCTCGGTTAAAAAACCGTCTTACGGTTAAAAAAAACTCTTGTTCGGTTAAAGAAACCGTGGTACGGTTAAAAAAACCCGTTTTCGGTAAAAAAAAAAAAAAAAAAAAAAAGCACTTGTTTGTTTAAAAACACTTGTTCTGTTAAAAAAAAAACACTTGCTCACTGGAAAAAACACTTGTTCTGTTAAAAAAAAAACACTTGCTCACTGGAAAAAACACTTGTTCTGTTAAAAAAAAAACACTTGCTCACTGGAAAAAACACTTGTTCTGTTAAAAAAAAAACACTTGCTCACTGGAAAAAACACTTGTTCTGTTAAAAAAAAAACACTTGCTCACTGGAAAAAACACTTGTTCGGTTTAAGAAACGCTTGTTCGGTAAAAAAAAACTCTTGTCCGGTTAACCCTAACCCTAACGGTTAACAAATACCCCGCCGATTAATGAGTTACGCGGCTGCTTAGGAAGTCCTCGGTCGGTTATGAAAACACCCAACCGCTTAACCCTTTCATGCACCAATTATTTTTCTGTAACTAACATAACTCATAAAAAAACATCTACAAAATGACAGTGGAACTATGAAATGTTAAATTAGACTTTTTCTACAGCCTTTTTCAACTCTCATTTATAAAACAATATTGTTTTCAATCGGTTAGAATGCACCATTTGAATTGGGGAAGCTTAGCTTGATTTATTGTTATACAACAACCCAGCACATGAAATGGTTAAAGAAATACCCACCTGCCTAAGTATCCTTAAAAAAAAGTATCCTTAAAAAAAATAAAACCCTCTGTCTCTTGAACATAAATGCAAAAATCATTTAAAAAAGCAAATTCATTTTCAAAAACGTTTAAAAAGTGTAAACCACTTATTAAAAGAAGACTTTACAAAATACTTCACTGCTATTTAAAAAATACTACACATCTATTTCAGAAATTCCATACCACACTACAAAATGAATTTCAAAAACATTTGTTTGTTTGCAAGACAGAAGTTTTCATTACAGAAGACGCTGAATCCATTTTAAAAAGATGCACAGTGAAAAATGCCTACTTTTTATTTTTTTCAAAGGCTCGGTCACTTTCAAAAACTGCAGTCCCTTTTAGAAAAAAAAGAAGTCTTTAATTAAGAAGCAAAAGGTCTCTTTAAAAAAGAAATACAAGTTTTCATTTTAAGAATGGTAGATGTGACTTAACCAACAATTTTAAGTCACATTTAAAGAAACACATTAAGTCGCTTTAAAATATATAATAAGTCACATTCAAGAAGCTTCATATCACTTTAAAAGGGCTTAAGCCACTTTAAAAGTCTCTTAAATGTCTAGCTCACTCACTCACTCACTCACTCACTCACTCACTCACTCACTCACTGCATGATCAAAGTCTTTTAAAAAGACTATTCATGTTTGAAAAGTGCTATTTCACTTTTGCTATTTCCAAATAAATAAAAAGTTTACATCACTCTCAAAAAATGCAAAGCTGCTTAAGAAGAAAAAGCTAGGTCACTTTTAAAAAAGATAACTTCATTTGTAAAAAGAACATCAAGGCGGTTAAGAGTTCTCTGCTCACCAAAACCAAAACAAAAGGCTAAGTCGCTTTAGAATGTAAAACCAACTGCAAACCATTTTAAAAGGGTTTAAAGCCAGTTTAAAAGTCTCACCAGAGATGTCCAGCTCACTGGAACAAAGTCTTTTAAAAAGATTATTCGCATCAGAAAACAGCTAGCTCACTTTCAAAAGTGTTGCTTTAGAAAGAAGCTAGTTCGCTTTTAGAAACAAAAACTTCATTTCTAAGATGAAAATCGATTAAGAGTTGTCTGCAAAACAAAACCAAAAGCTTATTTGATTTAAAGAAAC
>NW_028324313.1:10467613-10470113 GCF_058129835.1 Hydra viridissima
AAACCGATATGTGTTTAACATCGAAGCACAGCAGAGTCGTCGCAAACGCGAACGCTTGTGCAACTCTCTGCGCTCATTCAGTTTGCCCGTCAGTGGCAATTCTAACAGGGAACAGGGACTACGTCTCGGTGCGGTGTAAACACGAAGCTCACACCGACGAGGAACAATCGACCTGAACCACGCTAGAAAAGAGAATCTATTCGATCTCTCGCCGCTAAACGCATTCTGGCAAGCCCATACAACGCACAACGCCAATTGCAGAGGACGAATAAAACTTCCTCTGGACTCTCGAGTCACTTAAACCGCACGACACCAACGCATCGAGAACCGTCCGCCGAAAAAGCACTGTCAAACGTCTCAACAGCGACAACGGAGCGCTTCTAATGCTTTACACCAACACCAGAGAAGCTACCAGCAAACTGCTAGAGCTGTGCTGCGTTTGCTCTCGTCTTCTCCATGAACATTCAATTTTTAATGGGACAAGAGTTTAAGTTTTTAAAAAGAGTCCGACTTGTTTGCAAAACGTCCAAGAAACATTTGCAAAGTCACAAAAATCGTAGAAAACGCTAAGTCGGTTAAGAAAACGTATTCGCCTATAAAAATGCTCAGTTACTTAAGAAGATGCATGCTCGGTTAAAATATCGCTAGGCAACTCAAGAAATTCCTCTTTCGATAGTAAAATGGCTCGTGCGGTTAAAAAAAGTGTTCGTTTAATAAAGTGTTCTTTCGCCTAACAAAATAACCCTAACGGTTAAAAAAACTTTTAAAAAGTTCCTCGCTCGGTTTAAAAAATACTCAGCCTTGTTCGATTAAAAAAAAAAGCTTGTGCGGTTAAATTTACAATTGTTCTGTTAAAAAAAAAAAACCTGTAACCCTAACCCTAACCCTAACCCTAACCCTAACCCTAACCCTAACCCTAACCCTAGCCCTAACCCTAACGGTTAAAAAAAACGCTTGTGCGGTTAAAAAAAAAACACTTGTTCAGTTAAAGAAACGGGGTACGGTTAAAAAAACCCTTGTTCGGTTAAAAAAGCACTTGTTCGCTTAAAAAAATAGTTGCTCGGTTAAAAAACCGTCTTACGGTTAAAAAAAACTCTTGTTCGGTTAAAGAAACCGTGGTACGGTTAAAAAAACCCGTTTTCGGTAAAAAAAAAAAAAAAAAAAAAAAGCACTTGTTTGTTTAAAAACACTTGTTCTGTTAAAAAAAAAACACTTGCTCACTGGAAAAAACACTTGTTCTGTTAAAAAAAAAACACTTGCTCACTGGAAAAAACACTTGTTCTGTTAAAAAAAAAACACTTGCTCACTGGAAAAAACACTTGTTCTGTTAAAAAAAAAACACTTGCTCACTGGAAAAAACACTTGTTCTGTTAAAAAAAAAACACTTGCTCACTGGAAAAAACACTTGTTCGGTTTAAGAAACGCTTGTTCGGTAAAAAAAAACTCTTGTCCGGTTAACCCTAACCCTAACGGTTAACAAATACCCCGCCGATTAATGAGTTACGCGGCTGCTTAGGAAGTCCTCGGTCGGTTATGAAAACACCCAACCGCTTAACCCTTTCATGCACCAATTATTTTTCTGTAACTAACATAACTCATAAAAAAACATCTACAAAATGACAGTGGAACTATGAAATGTTAAATTAGACTTTTTCTACAGCCTTTTTCAACTCTCATTTATAAAACAATATTGTTTTCAATCGGTTAGAATGCACCATTTGAATTGGGGAAGCTTAGCTTGATTTATTGTTATACAACAACCCAGCACATGAAATGGTTAAAGAAATACCCACCTGCCTAAGTATCCTTAAAAAAAAGTATCCTTAAAAAAAAATAAAACCCTCTGTCTCTTGAACATAAATGCAAAAATCATTTAAAAAAGCAAATTCATTTTCAAAAACGTTTAAAAAGTGTAAACCACTTATTAAAAGAAGACTTTACAAAATACTTCACTGCTATTTAAAAAATACTACACATCTATTTCAGAAATTCCATACCACACTACAAAATGAATTTCAAAAACATTTGTTTGTTTGCAAGACAGAAGTTTTCATTACAGAAGACGCTGAATCCATTTTAAAAAGATGCACAGTGAAAAATGCCTACTTTTTATTTTTTTCAAAGGCTCGGTCACTTTCAAAAACTGCAGTCCCTTTTAGAAAAAAAAGAAGTCTTTAATTAAGAAGCAAAAGGTCTCTTTAAAAAAGAAATACAAGTTTTCATTTTAAGAATGGTAGATGTGACTTAACCAACAATTTTAAGTCACATTTAAAGAAACACATTAAGTCGCTTTAAAATATATAATAAGTCACATTCAAGAAGCTTCATATCACTTTAAAAGGGCTTAAGCCACTTTAAAAGTCTCTTAAATGTCTAGCTCACTCACTCACTCACTCACTCACTCACTCACTCACTCACTCACTGCATGATCAAAGTCTTTTAAAAAGACTATTCATGTTTGAAAAGTGCTATTTCACTTTTGCTATTTCCAAATAAATAA
>NW_028324313.1:10480113-10482613 GCF_058129835.1 Hydra viridissima
CATAACTCATAAAAAAACATCTACAAAATGACAGTGGAACTATGAAATGTTAAATTAGACTTTTTCTACAGCCTTTTTCAACTCTCATTTATAAAACAATATTGTTTTCAATCGGTTAGAATGCACCATTTGAATTGGGGAAGCTTAGCTTGATTTATTGTTATACAACAACCCAGCACATGAAATGGTTAAAGAAATACCCACCTGCCTAAGTATCCTTAAAAAAAAGTATCCTTAAAAAAAAATAAAACCCTCTGTCTCTTGAACATAAATGCAAAAATCATTTAAAAAAGCAAATTCATTTTCAAAAACGTTTAAAAAGTGTAAACCACTTATTAAAAGAAGACTTTACAAAATACTTCACTGCTATTTAAAAAATACTACACATCTATTTCAGAAATTCCATACCACACTACAAAATGAATTTCAAAAACATTTGTTTGTTTGCAAGACAGAAGTTTTCATTACAGAAGACGCTGAATCCATTTTAAAAAGATGCACAGTGAAAAATGCCTACTTTTTATTTTTTTCAAAGGCTCGGTCACTTTCAAAAACTGCAGTCCCTTTTAGAAAAAAAAGAAGTCTTTAATTAAGAAGCAAAAGGTCTCTTTAAAAAAGAAATACAAGTTTTCATTTTAAGAATGGTAGATGTGACTTAACCAACAATTTTAAGTCACATTTAAAGAAACACATTAAGTCGCTTTAAAATATATAATAAGTCACATTCAAGAAGCTTCATATCACTTTAAAAGGGCTTAAGCCACTTTAAAAGTCTCTTAAATGTCTAGCTCACTCACTCACTCACTCACTCACTCACTCACTCACTCACTCACTGCATGATCAAAGTCTTTTAAAAAGACTATTCATGTTTGAAAAGTGCTATTTCACTTTTGCTATTTCCAAATAAATAAAAAGTTTACATCACTCTCAAAAAATGCAAAGCTGCTTAAGAAGAAAAAGCTAGGTCACTTTTAAAAAAGATAACTTCATTTGTAAAAAGAACATCAAGGCGGTTAAGAGTTCTCTGCTCACCAAAACCAAAACAAAAGGCTAAGTCGCTTTAGAATGTAAAACCAACTGCAAACCATTTTAAAAGGGTTTAAAGCCAGTTTAAAAGTCTCACCAGAGATGTCCAGCTCACTGGAACAAAGTCTTTTAAAAAGATTATTCGCATCAGAAAACAGCTAGCTCACTTTCAAAAGTGTTGCTTTAGAAAGAAGCTAGTTCGCTTTTAGAAACAAAAACTTCATTTCTAAGATGAAAATCGATTAAGAGTTGTCTGCAAAACAAAACCAAAAGCTTATTTGATTTAAAGAAACAAAAAACGTTTAAATGGATCCAAATTGACATTGTGAAGTAGAGCAACTTTAGAAATACAACAAATCATATTTTTAAAATTTTGCCACTTTAAACGCAACCCTAACCCTAACCCTAACCCTAACGCTATATCATATTTAAAAAAGAGCCTAAGTCACTTTAAAAAGGTCACATCATTTAGACAACACGAAGCTGTTAGTCCAAACGACTTGCAGCATCACCATCACCATCATTGTCAGCAGCAGCAGCAGCAGCAGCAGCAGCAGCAGCAGACGGAGAAAAAAATGCAAATTCAAAAGGTCTTCCTAGGAAACTGTCTTCGAAATCAATCAGAAAATAACATCATCATTGCAAAACAAAACAAAAAACAAAAGGAGGTGTTTGCATTTAAAAAGCTCTCTCAAAAGACAAACGAATACGACTTACTCATTGATTGGTTGAAACTTGCTGCTAAGATGAGCTTCCTTTTGTTACATCACAGGGATGCATAACTGTACAGCCACAACATCTACCCAGCATTACCTCACTCAAAACTAACTAAACACTGTCTCATTCTTAGAAACGAAACATTCTTTAACTTAGCTTAGAGTAGGTAAGGTTAAATAGGTCTATTAAAAGAGAGCTGAAATTCTTAGCTCCCTGCTGATTGTTTTCTTCTATGCATTTCCTTCTTTTTCCAGCTCCTTTATAGTTTGGCTCCTTTATAGTTTGGCTTTATCAATGTAATGCCGTTATTCTAACCCTAACCCTAACCCTAGCCCTAACCCTAACCCTAAATCCTGACTCCTCTTCTTCCAACTTTTTGTAGCTACTTTCATATCAACTCGAATGTTTCTCCCTTACGCTTTTTCTAACTTTCTTATGGAGTTTTCGTCTTACGGAGGTTATGCTTCTTTTCTTCTTTTCGCTCTGCCAATCGTCATGCAATATTCTGCCCAACAACACAAATACTACGAAAATCGTAAATATTATTCCTCTTCGCTATCGCAAAGCACCTCTACTAGATGAGAAGTTAGCTTGGAATTCATAACATGTGCAATAATCCATTCAACAAAAATTGAACGGCTGCGCTCTTAAGAATGTTGTACAAATGGATTATTATCTCAGGTCCAGTGAAGAGGCATTAGGGCCAATATCGGGAAAAATTACTGCTGCTGTGAAGCAGAGAAAATTATAAACTGTG
>NW_028324313.1:10490113-10492613 GCF_058129835.1 Hydra viridissima
CTCGTGCGGTTAAAAAAAGTGTTCGTTTAATAAAGTGTTCTTTCGCCTAACAAAATAACCCTAACGGTTAAAAAAACTTTTAAAAAGTTCCTCGCTCGGTTTAAAAAATACTCAGCCTTGTTCGATTAAAAAAAAAAAGCTTGTGCGGTTAAATTTACAATTGTTCTGTTAAAAAAAAAAAACCTGTAACCCTAACCCTAACCCTAACCCTAACCCTAACCCTAACCCTAACCCTAACCCTAGCCCTAACCCTAACGGTTAAAAAAAACGCTTGTGCGGTTAAAAAAAAAACACTTGTTCAGTTAAAGAAACGGTGGTACGGTTAAAAAAACCCTTGTTCGGTTAAAAAAGCACTTGTTCGCTTAAAAAAATAGTTGCTCGGTTAAAAAACCGTCTTACGGTTAAAAAAAACTCTTGTTCGGTTAAAGAAACCGTGGTACGGTTAAAAAAACCCGTTTTCGGTAAAAAAAAAAAAAAAAAAAAAAGCACTTGTTTGTTTAAAAACACTTGTTCTGTTAAAAAAAAAACACTTGCTCACTGGAAAAAACACTTGTTCTGTTAAAAAAAAAACACTTGCTCACTGGAAAAAACACTTGTTCTGTTAAAAAAAAAACACTTGCTCACTGGAAAAAACACTTGTTCTGTTAAAAAAAAAACACTTGCTCACTGGAAAAAACACTTGTTCTGTTAAAAAAAAAACACTTGCTCACTGGAAAAAACACTTGTTCGGTTTAAGAAACGCTTGTTCGGTAAAAAAAAACTCTTGTCCGGTTAACCCTAACCCTAACGGTTAACAAATACCCCGCCGATTAATGAGTTACGCGGCTGCTTAGGAAGTCCTCGGTCGGTTATGAAAACACCCAACCGCTTAACCCTTTCATGCACCAATTATTTTTCTGTAACTAACATAACTCATAAAAAAACATCTACAAAATGACAGTGGAACTATGAAATGTTAAATTAGACTTTTTCTACAGCCTTTTTCAACTCTCATTTATAAAACAATATTGTTTTCAATCGGTTAGAATGCACCATTTGAATTGGGGAAGCTTAGCTTGATTTATTGTTATACAACAACCCAGCACATGAAATGGTTAAAGAAATACCCACCTGCCTAAGTATCCTTAAAAAAAAGTATCCTTAAAAAAAAATAAAACCCTCTGTCTCTTGAACATAAATGCAAAAATCATTTAAAAAAGCAAATTCATTTTCAAAAACGTTTAAAAAGTGTAAACCACTTATTAAAAGAAGACTTTACAAAATACTTCACTGCTATTTAAAAAATACTACACATCTATTTCAGAAATTCCATACCACACTACAAAATGAATTTCAAAAACATTTGTTTGTTTGCAAGACAGAAGTTTTCATTACAGAAGACGCTGAATCCATTTTAAAAAGATGCACAGTGAAAAATGCCTACTTTTTATTTTTTTCAAAGGCTCGGTCACTTTCAAAAACTGCAGTCCCTTTTAGAAAAAAAAGAAGTCTTTAATTAAGAAGCAAAAGGTCTCTTTAAAAAAGAAATACAAGTTTTCATTTTAAGAATGGTAGATGTGACTTAACCAACAATTTTAAGTCACATTTAAAGAAACACATTAAGTCGCTTTAAAATATATAATAAGTCACATTCAAGAAGCTTCATATCACTTTAAAAGGGCTTAAGCCACTTTAAAAGTCTCTTAAATGTCTAGCTCACTCACTCACTCACTCACTCACTCACTCACTCACTCACTCACTGCATGATCAAAGTCTTTTAAAAAGACTATTCATGTTTGAAAAGTGCTATTTCACTTTTGCTATTTCCAAATAAATAAAAAGTTTACATCACTCTCAAAAAATGCAAAGCTGCTTAAGAAGAAAAAGCTAGGTCACTTTTAAAAAAGATAACTTCATTTGTAAAAAGAACATCAAGGCGGTTAAGAGTTCTCTGCTCACCAAAACCAAAACAAAAGGCTAAGTCGCTTTAGAATGTAAAACCAACTGCAAACCATTTTAAAAGGGTTTAAAGCCAGTTTAAAAGTCTCACCAGAGATGTCCAGCTCACTGGAACAAAGTCTTTTAAAAAGATTATTCGCATCAGAAAACAGCTAGCTCACTTTCAAAAGTGTTGCTTTAGAAAGAAGCTAGTTCGCTTTTAGAAACAAAAACTTCATTTCTAAGATGAAAATCGATTAAGAGTTGTCTGCAAAACAAAACCAAAAGCTTATTTGATTTAAAGAAACAAAAAACGTTTAAATGGATCCAAATTGACATTGTGAAGTAGAGCAACTTTAGAAATACAACAAATCATATTTTTAAAATTTTGCCACTTTAAACGCAACCCTAACCCTAACCCTAACCCTAACGCTATATCATATTTAAAAAAGAGCCTAAGTCACTTTAAAAAGGTCACATCATTTAGACAACACGAAGCTGTTAGTCCAAACGACTTGCAGCATCACCATCACCATCATTGTCAGCAGCAGCAGCAGCAGCAGCAGCAGCAGCAGCAGACGGA
>NW_028324313.1:10500113-10502613 GCF_058129835.1 Hydra viridissima
ACGATAACTGATTTAATGAGCCATTCGCAGTTTCACAGTACAAGTGCTTATACTTAGACATGCATGGCTTAATCTTTGAGACAAGCATATGACTACTGGCAGGATCAACCAGGTAACTATCGTCAAGAGCGCGCGGCAAAGCCGTCGCTCTTTGGCAAATAGCGGACAAAACGATGAAAGCGCCTGAGCGCCTCTTCGTGTTTGCCGTATTCGTCCGTAAACCGATATGTGTTTAACATCGAAGCACAGCAGAGTCGTCGCAAACGCGAACGCTTGTGCAACTCTCTGCGCTCATTCAGTTTGCCCGTCAGTGGCAATTCTAACAGGGAACAGGGACTACGTCTCGGTGCGGTGTAAACACGAAGCTCACACCGACGAGGAACAATCGACCTGAACCACGCTAGAAAAGAGAATCTATTCGATCTCTCGCCGCTAAACGCATTCTGGCAAGCCCATACAACGCACAACGCCAATTGCAGAGGACGAATAAAACTTCCTCTGGACTCTCGAGTCACTTAAACCGCACGACACCAACGCATCGAGAACCGTCCGCCGAAAAAGCACTGTCAAACGTCTCAACAGCGACAACGGAGCGCTTCTAATGCTTTACACCAACACCAGAGAAGCTACCAGCAAACTGCTAGAGCTGTGCTGCGTTTGCTCTCGTCTTCTCCATGAACATTCAATTTTTAATGGGACAAGAGTTTAAGTTTTTAAAAAGAGTCCGACTTGTTTGCAAAACGTCCAAGAAACATTTGCAAAGTCACAAAAATCGTAGAAAACGCTAAGTCGGTTAAGAAAACGTATTCGCCTATAAAAATGCTCAGTTACTTAAGAAGATGCATGCTCGGTTAAAATATCGCTAGGCAACTCAAGAAATTCCTCTTTCGATAGTAAAATGGCTCGTGCGGTTAAAAAAAGTGTTCGTTTAATAAAGTGTTCTTTCGCCTAACAAAATAACCCTAACGGTTAAAAAAACTTTTAAAAAGTTCCTCGCTCGGTTTAAAAAATACTCAGCCTTGTTCGATTAAAAAAAAAAGCTTGTGCGGTTAAATTTACAATTGTTCTGTTAAAAAAAAAAAACCTGTAACCCTAACCCTAACCCTAACCCTAACCCTAACCCTAACCCTAACCCTAACCCTAGCCCTAACCCTAACGGTTAAAAAAAACGCTTGTGCGGTTAAAAAAAAAACACTTGTTCAGTTAAAGAAACGGTGGTACGGTTAAAAAAACCCTTGTTCGGTTAAAAAAGCACTTGTTCGCTTAAAAAAATAGTTGCTCGGTTAAAAAACCGTCTTACGGTTAAAAAAAACTCTTGTTCGGTTAAAGAAACCGTGGTACGGTTAAAAAAACCCGTTTTCGGTAAAAAAAAAAAAAAAAAAAAAAGCACTTGTTTGTTTAAAAACACTTGTTCTGTTAAAAAAAAAACACTTGCTCACTGGAAAAAACACTTGTTCTGTTAAAAAAAAAACACTTGCTCACTGGAAAAAACACTTGTTCTGTTAAAAAAAAAACACTTGCTCACTGGAAAAAACACTTGTTCTGTTAAAAAAAAAACACTTGCTCACTGGAAAAAACACTTGTTCTGTTAAAAAAAAAACACTTGCTCACTGGAAAAAACACTTGTTCGGTTTAAGAAACGCTTGTTCGGTAAAAAAAAACTCTTGTCCGGTTAACCCTAACCCTAACGGTTAACAAATACCCCGCCGATTAATGAGTTACGCGGCTGCTTAGGAAGTCCTCGGTCGGTTATGAAAACACCCAACCGCTTAACCCTTTCATGCACCAATTATTTTTCTGTAACTAACATAACTCATAAAAAAACATCTACAAAATGACAGTGGAACTATGAAATGTTAAATTAGACTTTTTCTACAGCCTTTTTCAACTCTCATTTATAAAACAATATTGTTTTCAATCGGTTAGAATGCACCATTTGAATTGGGGAAGCTTAGCTTGATTTATTGTTATACAACAACCCAGCACATGAAATGGTTAAAGAAATACCCACCTGCCTAAGTATCCTTAAAAAAAAGTATCCTTAAAAAAAAATAAAACCCTCTGTCTCTTGAACATAAATGCAAAAATCATTTAAAAAAGCAAATTCATTTTCAAAAACGTTTAAAAAGTGTAAACCACTTATTAAAAGAAGACTTTACAAAATACTTCACTGCTATTTAAAAAATACTACACATCTATTTCAGAAATTCCATACCACACTACAAAATGAATTTCAAAAACATTTGTTTGTTTGCAAGACAGAAGTTTTCATTACAGAAGACGCTGAATCCATTTTAAAAAGATGCACAGTGAAAAATGCCTACTTTTTATTTTTTTCAAAGGCTCGGTCACTTTCAAAAACTGCAGTCCCTTTTAGAAAAAAAAGAAGTCTTTAATTAAGAAGCAAAAGGTCTCTTTAAAAAAGAAATACAAGTTTTCATTTTAAGAATGGTAGATGTGACTTAACCAACAATTTTAAGTCACATTTAAAGAAACACAT
>NW_028324313.1:10512613-10515113 GCF_058129835.1 Hydra viridissima
TTAAAAAAAAAACACTTGCTCACTGGAAAAAACACTTGTTCGGTTTAAGAAACGCTTGTTCGGTAAAAAAAAACTCTTGTCCGGTTAACCCTAACCCTAACGGTTAACAAATACCCCGCCGATTAATGAGTTACGCGGCTGCTTAGGAAGTCCTCGGTCGGTTATGAAAACACCCAACCGCTTAACCCTTTCATGCACCAATTATTTTTCTGTAACTAACATAACTCATAAAAAAACATCTACAAAATGACAGTGGAACTATGAAATGTTAAATTAGACTTTTTCTACAGCCTTTTTCAACTCTCATTTATAAAACAATATTGTTTTCAATCGGTTAGAATGCACCATTTGAATTGGGGAAGCTTAGCTTGATTTATTGTTATACAACAACCCAGCACATGAAATGGTTAAAGAAATACCCACCTGCCTAAGTATCCTTAAAAAAAAGTATCCTTAAAAAAAAATAAAACCCTCTGTCTCTTGAACATAAATGCAAAAATCATTTAAAAAAGCAAATTCATTTTCAAAAACGTTTAAAAAGTGTAAACCACTTATTAAAAGAAGACTTTACAAAATACTTCACTGCTATTTAAAAAATACTACACATCTATTTCAGAAATTCCATACCACACTACAAAATGAATTTCAAAAACATTTGTTTGTTTGCAAGACAGAAGTTTTCATTACAGAAGACGCTGAATCCATTTTAAAAAGATGCACAGTGAAAAATGCCTACTTTTTATTTTTTTCAAAGGCTCGGTCACTTTCAAAAACTGCAGTCCCTTTTAGAAAAAAAAGAAGTCTTTAATTAAGAAGCAAAAGGTCTCTTTAAAAAAGAAATACAAGTTTTCATTTTAAGAATGGTAGATGTGACTTAACCAACAATTTTAAGTCACATTTAAAGAAACACATTAAGTCGCTTTAAAATATATAATAAGTCACATTCAAGAAGCTTCATATCACTTTAAAAGGGCTTAAGCCACTTTAAAAGTCTCTTAAATGTCTAGCTCACTCACTCACTCACTCACTCACTCACTCACTCACTCACTCACTGCATGATCAAAGTCTTTTAAAAAGACTATTCATGTTTGAAAAGTGCTATTTCACTTTTGCTATTTCCAAATAAATAAAAAGTTTACATCACTCTCAAAAAATGCAAAGCTGCTTAAGAAGAAAAAGCTAGGTCACTTTTAAAAAAGATAACTTCATTTGTAAAAAGAACATCAAGGCGGTTAAGAGTTCTCTGCTCACCAAAACCAAAACAAAAGGCTAAGTCGCTTTAGAATGTAAAACCAACTGCAAACCATTTTAAAAGGGTTTAAAGCCAGTTTAAAAGTCTCACCAGAGATGTCCAGCTCACTGGAACAAAGTCTTTTAAAAAGATTATTCGCATCAGAAAACAGCTAGCTCACTTTCAAAAGTGTTGCTTTAGAAAGAAGCTAGTTCGCTTTTAGAAACAAAAACTTCATTTCTAAGATGAAAATCGATTAAGAGTTGTCTGCAAAACAAAACCAAAAGCTTATTTGATTTAAAGAAACAAAAAACGTTTAAATGGATCCAAATTGACATTGTGAAGTAGAGCAACTTTAGAAATACAACAAATCATATTTTTAAAATTTTGCCACTTTAAACGCAACCCTAACCCTAACCCTAACCCTAACGCTATATCATATTTAAAAAAGAGCCTAAGTCACTTTAAAAAGGTCACATCATTTAGACAACACGAAGCTGTTAGTCCAAACGACTTGCAGCATCACCATCACCATCATTGTCAGCAGCAGCAGCAGCAGCAGCAGCAGCAGCAGCAGACGGAGAAAAAAATGCAAATTCAAAAGGTCTTCCTAGGAAACTGTCTTCGAAATCAATCAGAAAATAACATCATCATTGCAAAACAAAACAAAAAACAAAAGGAGGTGTTTGCATTTAAAAAGCTCTCTCAAAAGACAAACGAATACGACTTACTCATTGATTGGTTGAAACTTGCTGCTAAGATGAGCTTCCTTTTGTTACATCACAGGGATGCATAACTGTACAGCCACAACATCTACCCAGCATTACCTCACTCAAAACTAACTAAACACTGTCTCATTCTTAGAAACGAAACATTCTTTAACTTAGCTTAGAGTAGGTAAGGTTAAATAGGTCTATTAAAAGAGAGCTGAAATTCTTAGCTCCCTGCTGATTGTTTTCTTCTATGCATTTCCTTCTTTTTCCAGCTCCTTTATAGTTTGGCTCCTTTATAGTTTGGCTTTATCAATGTAATGCCGTTATTCTAACCCTAACCCTAACCCTAGCCCTAACCCTAACCCTAAATCCTGACTCCTCTTCTTCCAACTTTTTGTAGCTACTTTCATATCAACTCGAATGTTTCTCCCTTACGCTTTTTCTAACTTTCTTATGGAGTTTTCGTCTTACGGAGGTTATGCTTCTTTTCTTCTTTTCGCTCTGCCAATCGTCATGCAATATTCTGCCCAACAACACAAATACTACGAAAATCGTA